>NC_142933.1:98199990-98389990 GCF_046866305.1 Octopus bimaculoides
GGAGTGGTAGCAGCTGTAAGGGTCCCAGCTATGGGTTAACTAGCAAACCCCCCTGCGACTGGGGGGAGGCGATCGGTAGAGTGCAGTCACCATATTCCCTGCGTGGCATAAGAGGCGACTAAAAGGGGCAGGAGTGAGGGGACTGGGAATCCTCTCCTCCATGTAAATCCATATTTCTAAAAAGACAGCAAGGGTTTAAGTGATCAAAATTAAAATCTTGCATCAAAATTTCATGTTAATTTATGTTCCAAACACGGGCTTTAATAATGACCGAGTTATTTCACAAAACACTTTGTTATTTTCAAAATTAATAATTAATAATTATTTTCAAAATTAATAATTAATAATTATTTTCAAAATTAATAATTAATAAAGGCATTGTATTTCAAAAGAAATATGGTGGCAAAAGGGTTAAAACTCCCTGTATTTAGATATGTTAACACCATGGACAACTCCTGATACTTAGGTCAGTACATGCTGTGATAATCATCAATATTTTATGATCGAAGTTATGATGTACATTTAGTATGTAGGTATCTTCTTATCAAAAGCAGTGAATTGGAAGTGACATAAGAATGTTGGATACAACTCATAGTATTTGTGCCAACTCTCTGCTCCCAGAGTTCAAATTCTGCTGAGGTCAACTTGCAATTGAAACCATTAGGAAATTGATTATCAATCATTTGATAATTAAATGAGAATCTCCAGTTACAGGGTTTTCGTTTCAAGTTGCTGCTGCTGCTGCTGCTGCTGCTGCTGCTGCCTCAGTTGTCGATTTTGTTGTTGTTGTTATTGTTGCTGCTCTGGTTTGTGTTGATGCTGTTGATGCTGGGTTTTTGTTGTTCTTGTTGTTACTACTTTTTGCTGTTGTTGTTGTTGTTGTCAGTATCATCGATGCTGGTATTGTTGTTGCTAAGCTTCAAGTCAGACCTGTTAGATCTTTACTTTACGACAGTGCATCCATTTCTTTTGAGATATTTACAACTACATAATCTAATGTGCCCTTCCTTTTATTAAGACATTAAGTTGTGATGAGGGAGATACTTAGCTGCCATTTCTAGCAGGTCATGCTTTCTCATTGGCTCATTAAATATATGAACTTGTAGTGTTATCTAAAATTTACCTTGCAGCATTTTGGTAACTGACCAAGATTAATGATTAAAACACAGTAAACAGCATAGCTGAAATGAATCCTTATATATCAACAAACAATGCTAAGTAGAATGATGGCAACCAGCAAAATGATTGTTAAGCCTTTCTTTATCATATTTCCGTTGAAATTCTACACTGTTCCAATTCATTTTGAAAATACAAGAATTTACTAAAACAATTTTGTTTATTACTAAGCTGTTTAGAACTTAAATTAATATGAAATTTTGATGGTAGATTTTAATTTAAATCACATCAACCCTTTTTCATACATGCAAACTTTCCATTTTAACAATTCAGTTACCATGTTCCTGTTGAAAGTACTAAACTGCCTTTGTTCCAATAAATTGTGAAAAAATTGAATTTGATAAAATAACTTTGTCCTTATTAAATTAGTGTTTGGAATATAAAGCAAAATTAAATTTTGAAGGAAGATTTTAATTTAACTCTTTAACATTCAGATTATTCTGTTATATGTAATGCTTATTTATTCACAATGTTTTGAATTAATCATGGATTATCCCATAGCTTCATGATTTTGATGATGGAGTCATTTATTTTTAGAATAACTTTATAGGGTAGGTGTGAGGGGCCAGATCTGGCCTGTTCAAACATAAAGCGAGTAGAATATTTTGGTTGGATATGGCCAGTTTAAATCACTTCTGCCCTTTTTGATACCAACCTGTCTCAGATTACCTCTGGTTTTATGATGCAAATTTCCTATTTTAACACTTCAGCTACGATACTTATGTTGAAAATACTCCACCACCTTTGTTTCATTTAATTGTTAAAATATAGAAGAATTTAGTAAAATAACTGTCTTTATTAAGTTTATGTTTGGAACATAACTCAAAATCTAATTTTGATGGAAGGTTTTAATCCAGATCTCCTTAAAACAGAAAGTTTGCATTACAGAATTAGGGGACTATTTCAGGTGGACTGGTATCAAAAGGGCTCAAGTGGGCAAGATGATGTTAATTTTCGGAAGAGACAACCATGGTGTAATATACCAACATGTATGTGTTATAGATAGAAGATAGTAAAAGAAGTGGATAGAAGAATCAGTAAAGTGCTGGACAAAAATCAATCAATAGCATCATTTTAACATCTACTTTTCCATGCTTTTAAGAGCCAGACAAAGTTCATCAAGGCAGATCTTCTACAGTCCAGTCCTTCCTGTTGCCAACCCTTCCCTGTTTCCAAGCAAGGTAATATTTCCCACTGGCCAGACATGTTTCTGCAGAATATTGGAAATGGATGACATTTATTTGCAACAATCACAAGATGTCAAGACAAGGAGACACAAACACACAAACATACACACACACTCACAAATTTACATGCCTACACACATACATTAGTTACCAACTCGTCTCTTGAGCTTCTTTCCTTGCATGACTTTGTAGATGACTCTTCATGTCAGCTTTTGATATCATCGCTTTGCCACACATGTTGCACTTCAAACCAAGTCGTTAGGGGTACTTTACCAGCTTCTTATCGTCGTGCCCTCTCATGTGGCTTTTGAAACCAGCAAGACAGATTCATCTTTATGTTTCACATTGACCACTTTTGTCTGCAGCTTTTAATATTCCTGCTTACTTCCTCTTCCAGATTGCTCTTCTGCTTTTGTACAATGCATGCTGAATTCTTTCCTTCTCAAATAATGCTACATGCACACGCACACATGCAGGCACGCACACATGCAGGCACGCACACACAATAGGTTTCTCTCAATTTCCGTCAACCAAATCTATTCACAAGGCTTTGGTCAACCCCAGACTATAGCAGAAGACACTTGTCCAAGGTGCCATGCAACAGGACTGAACCTGAAACTATGTGGTTGGGAAGCAAGCTTATTAAAAACACAGCTATGCCTTATTTTGTAGTATTTCTTACATTTTGTTCACTGATTCTGTTGTGGATGTGTTTGCAGCTCTTTTCAGAGTTGATAGACAAGTACAAGTTGCTATTTGGTCTCTACAGAGACATTCAAGTGGCAACTGGACTGTTTTTAAAGTATAGTATACATATAGGTTCACATTATCCAATATGTCCTTCCATTTTTTTAAGACAGGAGTATCTAAGCTGAGAGAGATTTGGTTGCTACTTCTAGCAGGCTGAGAAACCATACAGAGGTTTCTTGATGGCTCACACCAGTTTAATAATTTGGTTCAGTTAAATAGAGTATATGCCTACTTCCAAATTTGTGGCTTCATGCCAAGGTTATAAATCATTATGTTATAATAAAGCTGTGTATATTGTGTATACCATTGACAGAACATTGGATTGGATGTTTTACAGTCTCAGGTTTATTGACTTTTTGCTTCTATGTTCAATACAGTCAACTTGAAATTGTTATCCTTCTTAGATTGATAAAATGAATTTGCCACTGATATTTGCAATAAAAACTATAAAAATTATATTTCATCGTGTCTTTGTAGATTCCTCTCTCTCTTTCTCATTTTCTCAAGTATACACATATACATACACACATATGTATGTGTTATATATATATATATATATATATATATATATATATAGTTCATTGCTAGTTTATTTGTCTCTTTGTCTTTTCTCCTGGTGCTGTATGAATTACTTGATGTGGTTTTAGAGTCAAGTTTTGACTGCTATCTCTATCATGGTGGTATCTTTTAGATGCCCTTAATTATAATTTTATGTAAATATTGGGTTGAAAAACCCTTTTGGATAGAAAATGTTGAAGATTGCACACACACATACACACACATATGCATACAATATATACACATATGTAATCATACACATATATACACATAAACGTACATACATGCTTTATTGTAACAGAGAGTAGAGAACAGAGGCACTAAAGAGAAAGGAATGATGCCAATCAATCAGAATTTGTTGAAGATTTTTCTATGGCCAGATGCCCTTCCTGTCACCAATCCTCACCTGTTCTCTTTCCAAGCAAGATAATATTTCCCCATGCTTGGATATGTCTTTCTGGAAGGTTGAAATACACAACACCTTTTGTATGACAACGACATTCATTTACAACTATCTTGCAATGTCAAGAGAAGGAAAGACACAGACGATGGACATCTTTCAGTTTCCATCAACCAAATCTACTCACAAAGATTCGATTGGCTTGGGTTTTTAGTATAAGATACTTGCTCAAGATGTCATGTAGTGGGACTGAACCTGAAACCACATGGTTGGGAAGTGAACCTCTTAACCTCACAAGCACCATTCCTGTGCTTTTATATCTCATAAAATTTTGAAGTATATTTTTTTTTTTAATTTCTACCATTTCTGTAATTAAATGATTACTCTGGCACTGAATTTGAAGATAAAAATGAGGTTGTTCCACCACTTTCTATTGTAACTCAGAATAGTAAAGTCAGTCATTTATAATTACAAAACAACATGCTATCCAAATATAACCAAGATTAACTGTTTCCTACAACATATCACAGTTGATTAAAGAATGAAGGCTGCAAGAAGACTACTGTGGTCCAAGTAAAACAGGCTGAAAATTTTGAACATGTCGATAATTTTGAAATATTTTGTAGAAACAAACCACCTAGCTGCAGTATGGAGTCTTTTGCCTGCAGTCAACTGTCTACTTTTGAAGCTATCTCATGAAAGTGATATCAGCAATGAAATCTGTTATCTTTTGTTGTAAAATCTGTTGGCAGAAGAAATCCGACTGATAATAGGAATATTAATGGCTGCATTTATATCATTCTAATTGAAGCAGATGTGAGAAAAGAATGTAAATAAGGAGTGGCTGTCTGGTAAATTTAGCATTTGTTTCATTAGAATAATTGTGTAAAACTGCAGCAGTGTTATTTATGCACGTCATGCATCAAGACTTTTCATTATTAGAAGCTTGGGCCAATAAAAATCAAATGAAATTTAATACCTTAAAATCTGTCACGGTGACTGTTGGCCTCCTAGGACATGACTAGCCATATAAACTCAGTAATGTGCCAATTTAGGTATCTTGATGCTACTCCTACCCATGACCAAAGTTTTAACATAATACCTAGATAAAAAGAAAAATATGATAAAATCTTGGATATACTCTGTAAATCTCTCAGGAAAAAAACCCAGACCTACATGTACAAAACCATTTCATTTGTAGAATAGAACATGGTGAGTTTGTATGGAACCCATAAACAAGATAACCATTGAAATTTAGAATCAATAACAAGAACAGGCTTTTGATTGGCACACAAGTGATAGAATGGAGGTTGAAGTATTCATGTTCTTGGGAATGAAGAGACAAGCTAAAGAGTTTAATATTTCTGGCAAAATATCATCTGCCTCTACATTCTGAGTTCAAATTCCACTAAGGTCAACTTTGCCTTTCATCCTTTCAGGGTCAATAAAATAAGTACCAGTTGAATACTGGGATTGATGTAATCAACTTAGTCCCTCCCCCAAAATTACTGGCCTTGTGCCAAAATTTGAAACCAATATTACTGGCAAAATATTGCAGAGCAGACTGCCAGTGGATCATGAACATCACTGGAAACACAATATAGTATAGAATACTAGGACTAACATATTAATCCGTGTATACCCCTGGTTGTGCTTTCACTATGCAAAACCTGCTCGTACTTGTTTGGACATGAACTCGCCAGGAAGTATCTGACTGAGCATAGGAAATGTTAAGTAGGTAATCCACACCTGTAGCTAACAGTTGCATGCTGTCCTTCTCTTCCAGATTGTGAAAACTTGCCATAACTTTTAATCTGAATACAGTGAAATTTTTTATGGGCATATATGGCTTAACACTGAGCTTATTGAATGTATATAGTGCTGAGAGTAAACACCAACATAAAAAAAGTTTTAAAAATACTTATACTTTAATTGCTTACATAAAAGCATACCAAAGTGCAGCAAACAACCAAGTACTGGTTAAAAAGTAGTATGAAACTGGAATAATAGCAGACCCATCGAATACACAAATTCTCGAGTACAGTAATCCCTTGTCATATCGCAGTTCACCTATTGTGGTTTATTATTTAAACTTGTCGATTCCTCTGTGGTGTTGTTTTGCATTTATAATAAAATAAATATATGCAAATTTTTAAAATAATAGAAAAAATATACAGTACTGTTTCTACTTCGCAGATTTTCACCTATTGTGGTGGGTTTTGGAACGTAACACCTACGATAGTTGAGGGATTAATGTATAACTATTCCCAGAAAGACATGGAAGCTAGAGAGTCCAGCTGACTATAAGACATCCAAGATGTGAATGGAATTATAACAGAAGGATTTGGGACTGCAATAACTTAGTATATGTATATTTTGAACAGGTCAATAGAAAGTAGTCTTTCAATAGTATCATTCTTAATCAGAACAGACGGAATTGCATGCATGCATCTGTGTGTGTGTGTGTGTGTGTGTAAATATATATATGTTCAGGTTGTAGGTAATATAACAAATGGTGAATGTAAAAAAGTTCAAAATGAATTGAAGTTTGCCTTTTAGTTGGGGAAAGGAAAAAATTTTGTGGTAGATGTTAGTGACTCTCAAAGAAAAAGAGTAATAATTTCAAGCATAAGGATAAATGTAACAGAAAATTGAATTTCCATATTTAGTGGAATAAAATCTGATCTTTGTTAACAGGTAAAGCAACAAATATATTTCAGTCTCTTGGGATTCCTTTTTTAGCACTCTTTGACTGTGTAAGGTGAAGCAAGAGGAGTTTCTAATGACAAGCCAAAGTGCCTCAGATGGGTAAATCAATTATCAGAATTGGGTGTAGATGGTGTAATGTCCAATTACACCGTCTGGTTACTGATTCCTCCATAGTTTCTCTTCAACGTATTGATAATCGTTGTCTTATCATCGTCACTTGTTTAATGTCTACTTTTCTGTGCTTGCATTGATCAGACAGAATTCGTTGAGGCAAATTTTCTACAACTTGATGTCCTTTTATGATTTTTCTGTTGTCAACCCTCATTGGTTCTCAAGCAAGGCAATAATTCTCCAGACTATCAAACAACTAACAATCTTGACATAGTTACACCGTGAACTGGAAACAAATGACTCCATTGTTTACAAAGCTGGTGCAACATGACAAGACATGTTAAAAAGTCCAGACATGCTTTCACAATTGACTGCAAGCAAATGACACCCTTTACATATACACTCAGCAAACACACATGAAAATGAGAAGAAATCAAACACAATCACACAAATGCACACAGGAATTGATTGATTGATTGATTGATTGATTGATTGATTGATTGATTGATATAGACAGACAGACAGATGGACAGACATAGGTAGATAGACAGACAGATAGGTAGATAGATAGGTATGACAGGCTCCTTCAGTTTCTGTCTACCAATCTCACTCACAAGGGACTGGTAGACCCATGGCTATATCATAGAATGTCAATTGACAATGGTCACACAGTGGAACTGAACCCTTAGTCACAAGGTTCTGAAGCAAACTTCTTGACTACACAACCAAGCCTGCACCTATGTATAATGCCTACGTATCATAGCACAGTTCCATTTTCAGTGTTCATGCAAGTCTACTTCATTTATGCTGAAATAAGCTCCTGGGAAAAGTATGAATGCCACTACTTCTCCTTTTCTTTTATTCTAAATCATGGGACTTTCATACTTCGTTGAAAAAAAACTAATACAATTTTTTTCATCTAATACTATTGTTTCTCTTGAATGATATTGCTTTCTTTCTACGCAAGGCACAAAGCCAACTTTCTTAGTGAGATGTGTGATCAGCTGAATCTTCTCTTACATGAGTCTGTGTGAATCTTTGTAATTCATGAAAGAACAAACTAAATTTTCCATCTGCTAATGCTATATCATTTAATGCTTTTACCAGATTGCTCATAAAGATCTTTGTGGGATCATCATCATCATTAACATTTTAGCATTCACTTTCTCATGTCTGCATGGGCCAGACAGAACTTGGATGACAGAAAAGGCATCCAATGTAGAAAATCAATAGATAGATTTTCTGTAGCTGGATGTTCTTCCTGTCACCAACCTGTCCTTGTTTCCATACAAGGTAATATTTCCACATAACCAGACAGGTTTTCATGGAAGAATGATAAAGAATGACACCTCTTGTATGACAGCCATACTTGTCTTGCAACTATCATAAGATGTCAACAGAAGAAGGAACAATCTTAAACACATATATGTGAGGTGTTTTTTTAAATTTCTGTTTAACAGGAGTGGCTGTGTGGTAAGTAGCTTGCTTACCAGCCACATGGTTCCGGGTTCATTCCCACTGCGTGGTACCTTGGGCAAGTGTCTTCTACTATAGCCTCGGGCCAACCAAAGCCTTGTGAGTGTATTTGGTAGATGGAAACTGAATGAAGCTTGTCATATATATGTATATATGTGTATATGTGTGTGTGTGTATGTGTTTGTGCGTCTGTGTTTGTCCCCCCAACATCGCTTGACAGCCGATGGTGGTGTGTTTGCATTCCTGTAACTTAGCAGTTCAGCAAAAGAGACCGATAGAATAAGTGCTGGGCTTCCAAAGAATAAGTCTTGGGGTCGATATACCCTCCAGCCTTCATCAGGTGTCTTGGGGAAATTTCAAACCTGGGTTCTCATTCCTAAGGTATTTTTCGATGTTTATTATTATTATTATTATTATTATTATTATTATTATTATTATTATTATTATTATTCAGGTCACTGCCTGGAATCAAACTCGGAATCTTGGGATTAGTAGCCCACGCTCTTAACCACTACGCCATATGTCTCCAAGACACCTGTTGAAGGCTGGAGAGTATATCAGCCAAAATGTCGTGTTAACAACAAACAAGATGAGGACAAATATCCGTCAAATGTAAATAATGTAAATAATTCCTCATCTCTTAAATATAGAACTATAAAAGCACCCAGTCCACCCTTAAGTGGTTGGCATTAGGAAGGGCATCCAGCTGTAAAAACCATGCCAAAACAGTGTAGCTTGGTGCAGTCCTCTGGCTTACCAGCTCCTGTCAAACCATCCGACCTATCCACAGAAGATGGATGTTAAATGATGATGATGATGATGTTTCACCTATTTTATTCAGTCATCTTTCTAACATGCAATGTTCTTATAGTTATGTTAAGACTAAGACAAAGATAAGAGCATCAAGAATTCAGAGGTAATTAAATACCAGTCAAGAATCAGTGTTGATCTAATATACCTATAATACAGCAAATATTTGTATGTAATCATAAAAGAAGATTTAGCAAAATATAGCTGATTGGATTGTAGAAAATGATTGATTCATTTTTGCGGTTATTGAACTTGCAGAACTCACCGTTGTTCATGACAGGTTAAAAAAAAAAGAAAAAATAAACAAACAAACAAAACAAAAAAATTCAGCCAAACAGACTATGCTTGTTATATCAGTTTTCACTTCTCATCTGTTCATCTTCAGAAGCAATCAATGAAATACTTCTGAAAGCTGGCTGAATGATGGTACAGCACGTTAACATTATTGTTGAAGACGTTTATTGATCGAATATATTTTCGTTCACTATGATCTTAAGTTAGTAGAGTATTTAATTTTAACTTCACTTAACATTAGAACAGTCACATTACATTTTTTTTTTCGACCTAATTTCATTAATTCTTTTTCCAAACTTAATGCACACACTCAAATACACACATGCACCTGTTTACACACACACACACAATACATTATCATCATCATCCTCATCATCATCATCATCCACTTTTCCATGCTTGCATGGGAATTTGTTGAGGCAGATTTTCTACAGACAGACGGCCTTCATGTCATCAGCCTTCAGTTGTTTCCAAGTAAGGTAACATTTTCCCATGGAATACTTACACAGCTTGTATGATGATGCTGTTCATTTACAAGCATCATGTGTTGTCAAGACAAGAGTACACACAAGCATAAATACACTTTATATATTCTTTTATTCTTTTACTTGTGTCAGTCGTTTGACTGCTACCATGCTGGAGCACCGCATTTAGTTGAAAAAACCAATCCCAGGACGTATTTTTAGTAAGCCTAGTACTTATTCTATTGGTCTCTTTTGCTGAACTGCTAAGTTATGGGGACTTAAACACACCAACATCAGTTATCAAGCGATAGTGGGGAGAGAGAGAGAGAGATGTACTTGCATAGCAAGTGACCTGATCTAAAATCGTGTGCTGCAACGAAAACAATTGCAGCGTGGAAGGTGTTTATAAGTCATTTAAGAAACACACAAAAACCATTAGATTCACTTCAACATTTAAATTTAATTTGCCAAAATATTTTCGTCGCTTTGAGACCGTGTGTGGAAGGCAGCTGACTGGGATCTATTTTAAAACGGGGGCGCTAGTATTTTCTTAACGAAACACTAACGAAACACTTTGAAGCTTGGGACACGGGTAGAATGTGTCATATAAAACATCTTTTACTCTTAGTCTTCTTAACAAAAAAAATGAATTCGCAAGTTATTCCATGTTAAAGTTTTAAAGTTGTCGTATTTCTGTAATTTCAACCAATCACTGAGGTCTATTCAGCTCAATAGAGTTACTGCTGGGCGGTCATAAAAATGTTATTCCCTGTGACATATTTCATCCGGTTTAATCGTAATTTATACGCATATATTGTTTATATAATAAATTACGCTGTGCGTATCTATGTGTGTAACAATTTTAGAGTTCGGATTCTAGAGTTAGGGTTACGGTTACGGTTAACAGTCTAGTTAGGGTTAGGGTTAGTGTTAGGGGATTAATACGATATACACCGTTACAGCGCTAACTGTTTTCAACTGAATAGACGTCAGTGATTAGTAGAAATTATCGAAATAAGACAATTTTTTACATGAAATAAATTCGAATACAAAAATATTTTTCTGTTCTATAGCACAAAATAGGGATCTTTTTTAAAACGGGGGCCACATTTTTCATTAACGAAACACTTTGAAACTTGGAACACTGGTAGAATGTGTCATATAAAACATCTTTTTCTCTTAGTCGTCTTTAAAAAAAAAGAAATCCATAAATTATTCCATGTTAAAGTTGTCGTATTTCTGTAATTTCAACCAATCACTGACGTCCATTCAGCCGATATACATTAAGTGCCGACTACATAAACAAACGATTCTGAAACAATTAATCCTAACCCTAACCCTAACTCTAACCCTAACCCTAACCCTAGGGTTAGGGTTAGGGTTAGGGTTAGGGTTAAAGCAAATTTAAAATGAAAAAAGCAAATAAAACGAAGAATCGTTTGTTTATGTAGTCGGCACTTAATGTATATCGACTGAATTGACGTCAGTGATTGGTTGAAATTATCGAAATAAGACAATTTTTTACATGAAATAAATTCGAATACAAAAATATTTTTCTGTTCTATAACACAAAATAGATAAGTATACGAAGTTTGAAAGTCTTTCCGTACCAAAAACACTACGTAAAACATTAATGAAAAATGTGGCCCCCGTTTTAAAAAAGATCCCAAAATAGATAAGTATACGAAGTTTGAAAGTCTTTCCGTACCAAAAACACTACATAAAACATAAATGAAAACTGGCGCCCCCGTTTTAAAATAGATCCGCTGACTGATCCATGTGTCTCCTCTCTTGACATGCAGATGGTTCTGGACATCTGCGCAGACAACTCCAAGTTCTCAGACAAACCTATTATGAACATTCACACAACATCTCATAAGTAACTTCTATGGATGCAGTGCAGTTTTTCTCTCTATCCCATTCAGTAAGTATTAATATCGTTCATTGTAAATACCCAGCACTAAATATCATTATGTCCAGCTATAAATATCCAATTAAATATCACGAGGTCTGCTTGTTGTTTGAGTTGTGGGGAACGATTATATATTTCATTGTCTGCGTGAATAATAACTGAAACAAACTCTGATGTGGAAGCTCTTTAATCTTGCTGTGTGGTTTCACCAGGGCTGAGGTCACGAAAATAGTACTCAGTTCTGTCTGTAAAGTGATTAGCATTATGAAGGGTAGTTAGTCGTAGAAACCATGAAACATTGGTGCAAAACGGTGTACACCGACTAGTTTGATCCAGTCGAAATGTCCAACCCATACCAGCCTAGAAAGCAGACGTAAAATAATGATGATCATGATCGCATACACACGCGCGGGAGTTTGTACATGGTCGCTGAATCTGCTAGTAATAACTGCCAAATCTCCCTCAAATTTATTACCCTACTGTCTTAAATAAGCAAGAGAAATATTGGACAATGTATTCCAGATTGTCCTAAAAAGGAGGGATGGTTACGTCTAGAACGGTTTTGATCATGAATCTGTTCAATCAGGACTAGCCTGCAACTAAACATCAATAACATCACTACACATGAAGAAAGGTGTAACTGTTTTCTTGAACAACTAACACGAAATAGCTACACGTACCTATTGTCTTTAACTGAAAAAAGCTAGTATTTTAAAGCTTTCTAAAAAGTTAGTGTAGTGAAAATAAAATAGACATTTAACATTCAAAGCAAAGAAATATGATACCCATTGCGGCAAGTTCTTTTATTTCCTTTTACTTTTTCTAGACTTATGGTCTATCTGTTTATTGTCAAACTAAAGGTTTTACAAATACTTGCATTTTAACGTCGTTGCAAAGTTTTAAAATAGTGATTGTTTTAGAAACAGATCGCATGTAATTTTTAATGAACTGACAAATACTACGAACTACAATTTTTCAGCCACAGAATTCGTCTGTTTTAACTAGATTTTATTGATCTATATACCAAATTCGTCTAGGCCAAATTATCATTCGTATTTTCTTTAGTTGCTTTTCCATCATAAAACGAAAATTAGGAGGCAGAGGACAATAGTAAGTGACTGAGTGAAATGAGATATTTTTTGTTTTTTATTTTACTTATTTTTAATTTACTTGATATACTATTCTTATTCTTAAATTTGCAGCTGTTTTATCGATATTACATTCTTATTTAAACCTTATTAAATTTTTAATGTAACAAAAATATAAAAACAAGTAAAAAAAAACTTAGTGTCTGAACTTGATTCACTTCAATATATATATATATATATATATATATATATATATATATATATATATATATATATATTATAAATCCTTCACCTTGCATAAGTTTTGTTGCATTACTAATGTAAATATCGTATATTCAGAAGTATCTTTCAAAGCACCAAATTCTGGATACACACTCAAACCCACGACTCTCCTCATAACAGAAAGGGAAAAACTAACGTTTGCTACCACCTCTTACTATCTACTACAAGGCAATCTACAATTGCCGCCACACTCACACAAATTACTCCTACCTCTTTAACAGGCTGTTAACTATGAAAAATCGATCTATAAGCAATGACCTGAAATTGCCTTTATGCAGTGTTTCCTCGTCGATGGTAAGCACATCACCAACCCATCACTTATTCATCCATTCCATTAACCCTCAAATAAATGCGAGAATGGAAGGTCTGCCGACTTTTGCAAATACTATAATTTTAACAGTGATACTCAGACAAGGGGTGTTTTTTCTGAGAGTAGATGAACTGTCTGATTAAAGGAATTTTAATCTTCAAAAATAGTCAAAAATAGGTGCTGATTCGGAGAGATTATGACCCACAAGTAGGCAGCATTCGTCTCTTCTACTTCGCTTTCCAGGACACTTTCAGCTTTTCCGAGGCGAAATTATTCGCTCCGATCTTCACGTCTGTTAATTTGAAAGTTATTTGATCGAATGAAAACACCAGCAATTTTAACCGAGCGATCAGTCTGGTAACAAAAGCCAGTTAGCATGAATTTGTCGGTTTAAAAGTTTACAGATGTATTGTCCAATTTTTCACTCTTACTTTTCCAATGTTATACACCACTGATTTCATGAGGTTAACACCGTAACCACGAAGTCCTCCAGGCAGGTATCCCAAGCTGAAATGAGTGGGGAAGTAATCACGAAGTAGATGTAATTACTTCCACTTAAGGTCAGATACTAAATTCCATGTGTCAACCATCAGCAAATTTATGTTTGAAAATGAAAGAAAAAGAAACCAAGAACATTGGTATCCTGGAATTTGATTTTTTTCATCTCTCGAAAAGAATATATATATATTGTGCGGTTGTGACCTCAGCTCTACAGTGAAGTCATATCTTCCTGTAAATTATTAGTGTCGGGGTCTTATATTGGAGGTTTCCCAATTAATATTTGCAGAATGTTTGGTTTCATTATAGGTGTTCTTTTGCCAATGTATTTTTTTTAAATCCCTAACCACTCAACTTGTTTGTCTTGGAAACCAGACCATGTGGTTGGGAGGCAAACTTCTTACCGCTCAGTCACATTTGTGCCTATAGATAAACGTTTTATAATATGGACATTTTATTTTTCAAAGTCTATCGCGTATCGCTTATAAATGTGAGATGTGAGACAAGCAATCTTTGTGGCTAACTGGCTTTTCAAGGAATGACCATCCTCTGTTATTCCATAGTACAACAAAGTGCCAGATTCAAACTCATCTTCTGGTCATTTGAAGCAACGTGTGGAACCTCCACAGTACAAGAGTGTTACTCTTTATGCAATTACTGTAATTAATTTTGGGGGCGAAGGTTATGTTTTTAATCTTGTTTCAATGTGATTCAAAATGCTTAATTTACTAGCTGTTGCTGTTGTGATTGTTGCCGTTCTTCTTTAAAGCAGTATACCCTAAAATGAAATTAACTACTTTTACTCCATAGGTTATATTATCAAAGCCACCATATTGCCGAAGACTATCTTAGGCTTTCTTTGTGCTAGATTCTCATTAGTTCCTTTGAGATTTACAGCTTCAGGAAACGGTAAGCAGACCAGAATATGAAGCTGTCGCAAATGAAAAGTTTAAACTGTCTGAACAAACCAACCACCTGAAAGATTAATAAATAAAAATGCTACTGTAGCATGGGTGTAGCCAGGATTTTTGACCGAGGGGCTTCTCAGTGGTTAAAAATGGATCCACCGTTAGCCGTCTAATTTACGGGAAAACACCCCTGGCTACATGTGTGAATATTATCAACAGGAGGAAACAGAGACTGTTGTTAAAATGACTTTTACATCTTGAAATATTTTGGGAAGTTTTGGTATTCAGAAGCGAGTCAAGTGTACTGTTGTTTGGTGGTTTGCCAAATTACCCTGAACTGAGTCTAAAATAAGTTAAAATACAAAAGAAACATCGTATGGGGCATATCCGGGAATTAGAGGCAGAAAACTTATATATACAAAATTCCAATTTGAAAGAAATTTTGCATAGGTAAGAAAACAGAAGAAACCATAAATATATTAGCTGTTTCTGTTTTTTTTTTTTTTTTTAATATTATAAATACCCCGGAAACTAAATAAATAATGCAAGTGTCCGTTCAACAGAGAAAAGAACACATTGTGTACGTAGATTGTTATCCTATGGATAACAATCTACGTACACATACAAACAATAGGGTAAAATTTAATGCAACCATTGTTTATTATGGACATCTTGTTGAACAATCAGAGGTCTCTGAATAGATTTGATACTTAAATAAGCGAGAATCCTTTATTTTATTGATACTTGTAAGTACTACAACAAAATATTGGTTTCAGATTTTGGCAAAAGGCCAGCAATTTCGGGGGAGGGGGTGTCAATTGCATCTACTCTAGTATTCAACTGGTACTTATTTTTCGACCCCGAAAAGATGAGACTTTCATTGAAAGGCCAGTTCGACCTCAGAGCGTAAGGACGGACGAAATACAACTAAGCATTTCGTCCGGCGCGCTAATGATTCAGCCAGCTCACCACCTTACTATAACTAAATATTAAGAATTTTATAAATCTTCTCTATTCTTGAACAAGCAAAGAACTTAGAAAAAAAAAAGTACATTCTTATATTCTTTTACCTATTTCAATTATTGGATTACGGCCATGCTGGGGTACTGCGTTGAAGCGTTTAATCAATCAAATCGACCCCAGTATTTATTGGATTAATACTTATTCTATCAGGCGTTCTCGGTTGGATTGTTATTGATCAGAGGTCTGTTCAATCAAGACAGATTTCAGGCTATACTAATATCCCCTCCAGATGATCATCTACACTGGTCCGACCCAAGTTTTCTACAACCCATCTTCACCCCTGGCAATGTCAGGCGGGCAATTGCCTCCTTTCCAGCAGATTCTGGCGCTGGGATCGATGGCTTACGACCTCATCATTTCAAGGATAATATCTCCCTGTCAACTGGTGATGCTGGGCTCGAACTCTTGGAGAACCTAACACAGTTCATAAACTTGTTCTCGTCCGAGAGTGTCCTTGCCTACATTCGTCCCCTGTTCTTTGGACCATATTTGGTCTCACCAAGTCCAACGGTTACCTGCGCCCCATAGCTGTTGGTTGCACTCTGTGACGGCTCACAGCAAAATTGTGCCTGTTCTCAGTTTCTAACTGCCTGAAGAATTTTCCCCTATTCAGCTAGTTCGGTGGTCTGACTAGAATTTTACGTGAGTGAGGCCTACAAATACAACCAAACTGAGTGCCAAAAATCCAGAGTGTCTCTAGTCGAGTTTGGATTACATTCTCCTGAGAGCTGCTTTCACAGTTACATATTCTACCTGGAATGATCGAAGAAGAAGACACACTACGGCACCTGACAGAATTGTATTTGATTTGTAAAATTTAGCCCAAATGTTGAGTTTCTAACAGACTTTCTGTGCGTGTCATATTACGCTGTTTCATCTGAATGTTTCCATTAATTCTATTGCATAAACACATTTTTTATTAATGTAATAAATAAATCATTTTCCAAGCGTGGGTGTGTGGTAAGAAGCTTGCTTCCCAGCCACATGGTTCTGGGTTCAGTCCCATTGCGTGGCACCTTGGGCAAATATCTTTTAGTATAACCTCGGACCAACCAAAGCCACATGAATGGATTTGACAGGCGGAAACTGAAACAGGCCCGTCGTATATATATATGTATATATTTGTGTGTGTGTTTATGTCTGTGCTTGTCCCACCACCACCACCACCGCTTGACAACCAGTGTTGGTGTGCTTACGTCCTCTTAACTTAGCGGTTCGGTAAAATAGACAGATAAAATAAGTACTAGGCTTAAAAATAAATCTTGGCGTCGATTTGTTCGACTAAAACCCTTTAAGACAATGTTCCAGCATGGCCGCAGTCAAATGACTGAAACAAACAAAAGAATAAAGACGCCTTCGTTGTTACACCCCAGTAATTACAACTCGGATGACGAACTGGCAGAGTCGGTAGAGCGTCGGATAGAAAGCAATATTTGTTCGAACACTCTGCGCTCTGAGTTCAAATATCACCGAGGTCAACTTTACCTTTTATCCTTTCGAGGTGGAAGATTTGCGGAACTGTAAGAATGTCAGACAGGGGTGATAAACTTTAATAAACTTAATCTGTCCATCTGTCCCTCGGATTAACACCACTACCTGGCGCCTTGAGTACCTTTGGCGAAGATTACTTTGTTGCAAGTATTCAGGCTTGGTCACTATTTCGGGGATAACTTCCTCTCAGTCTCCTTCCCACCCACCAAAGATGTTCTCTAAAGAATTATGGATGCTGCCTTCCCTTCTGACTAAAAGAGAAGAAAAAAAATGCCTCAGCTGTGCAAAATAAGACTAAAACTAAAACAGAAAATAAATAAAATATACTATTGCCCAGTATGAAGAAATGTAGGGTATAACTGCTTTATCAGTGTTGGAACATCTCCAATGATTTTGATAGTACTGATAGCCACCACATTCATTGGAAAAGATGCCGATATATATATGCAACAACCAAGCATATATAAACTTCTATTTTAACTAAGTCAGAAGCAGCTATAGACAATAAGAATTTCATTTTTACGCACTGCGTTAGTTTGCATTACTGACATTTATGTATGAAAGCTTGAGAAACGAATAAAAGGCAAGCACATCTCCCTTTGTAAAACAACCACAACAACAATAATAATAATAATAATAATAATAATAATAATAATAATAATAATAATAAATGCCCTGATGCAGTACCAGGCAGTTGCTCTCATGGCTCTTGATCTTAACTGATTGGAAGTGTTATAATGTACATTGTTTTGTCTTGGTATAAAAAGATGGGCTACAGCAAATATTCTGCTCGATACCATAGTTTTGCTTGTCACTTGCTAGACTGTAACCAGTTGAGCATGTCCCCTTGTGGCTAACGGTATGTGCATCTCTGATCACGAGCAGGAGTAGTGGGAGAGCATCATAGCCATGTGTTGAGAGGAGTTCTTTGGGGGTCTGAATAATTCACCTCTGGAAACTTGGGTGTTTCATTCATCATCCTTAAACAACACTTATTCAGGGACATTTTGAGAGAGATGGACTACTCAACCTGAAGAAAATTCTAACAGGGCCCCACCTGCAAGGTCATGCAATGTTTATCTTGATATAAGGTCACCATGTCGCGCACATATGGTTGTGATGCATGTACCTGGTGTTTACATCCCCCGGAACTTAGCGGTTCGGTAAAAAGTGACTGATGGAGTAATAAAAAAGACAGAAGTCCTGGGATCGATTCGTTTGACTAAATTTCTTCAAGGCGGTGCCCCAGCATGGCCGCAGTCTAATGATTGAAGCAAGTAAAAGATAAAAGATAGTAGATAATGTGGTCCTGTACACGCTGTATATAGAAAATAAGAAGGGATGGTCATGGCTGAAACATTTTTTATCATAGGCCTTGCTCAGTCTGGTCCTGTATAAGCTATGTCTACAAAACAGATGGGATGGTCATGTCTGGAACATCTCTGATCCATAGGCTCGGGAACAGGATGTCCAGAGAGTGCATGATGTGCACACTCCTTTATTTATTTATTTTTTTAGGTTGTGGGAGGGGCAACGAAAACGTTTTGAATATCCTCCTGAAAACATGGGTTTGCACCCCCGTCAGTGAACTTCGTTTCGGCACTTATGGTCTGATCACAGTCTCTGTTTGATCTGACATTACCTGGAGCTAAAAACAACGAGCGTGCTCATTTTAAAAGCAGTCATTAACCCACCCACCCCCACACACACACACAATAGTCGACCCCAGTAGATGAGTATGGCGCTATCCTTATTACGATGATGGTGATGGTGATAATAATCATGGCGGTGATGATCGTAATGACGACAGCAACGATTTTTGTGTTTATTCATTTATTTTATTATATTTTTTTTTAACCTAGGCAGTCATCCAAATATTATAAAAGTAGTGATAGTAACCAACTTTAATGTCTTACTAATGCCTATTTCTTCGACTTCCGTAGGAAGAATGGCAAGAATCAATATTGGCGTAATCTGTATTCCCGTCAAACACCGAACTAGATACTAAACTTCCTGCAATTGCCCTCAATTTACCGTTCTAATTACAGTTACTATCATTATTAGCACATGGCCAGGAATTTATAGAGGAAGAGGCTGCGCTTGAATCTACACAGTTCATGACTGGTACTTATTTTAATAACACCTTCCCACGCACAGAGAATAAACAAAGAAAGAAGTATAATTTTGTGACGATTTAAACTTCCAGTATAAAATAGAAAGAAGACGTAACTAAATATTAGTTTCAAATTTTAGCACAAGGCCAGCAAGCTCGGGTGGGGGCAAGTCGACTACATCGACCATAGTACTCAACTGGTACTTATTTTATTGACCCCCGAAAGGATGAAAGGCAAAGTCGACCTCGGCAGAATTTGAATACCGCTAAGTATTTCGCCCGGTGTGCTAACGTTTCTTAATTCTTTATTGCTCACAAGGGGCTAAACATAGAGGGGACAAACAAGGACAGACAAAGGGATTAAGTCGATTACATCGACTCCAGTTACGCACTGGTACTTAATTTGGATCTTTTTTAAAACGGGGGCCACATTTTTCATTAACGAAACACTTTGAAACTTGGAACACTGGGATCTTTTTTAAAACGAGGGCCACATTTTTCATTAATGTTTTACGTAGTGTTTTTGGTACGGAAAGACTTTCAAACTTCGTATACTTATCTATTTTGTGTTATAGAACAGAAAAATATTTTTGTATTCGAATTTATTTCATGTAAAAAATTGTCTTATTTCGATAATTTCAACCAATCACTGACAAGTATTCAGTTGTTTACATTTACTCCTTTCGCTGATTAAGCGATGTAAAGCGTATTTAATCTCCATACCTTCGTTTTATTTGCTTTTTTCATTTTAAATTTGCTTTAACCCTAACCCTAACCCTAACCTTAGGGTTAGGGTTAGGGTTAATTGTTTCAGAATCGTTTGTTTATGTAGTCGGCACTTAATGTATATCGGCTGAATGGACGTCAGTGATTGGTTGAAATTACAGAAATACGACAACTTTAACATGGAATAATTTATGGATTTCTTTTTTTTTTAAGAAGACTAAGAGAAAAAGATGTTTTATATGACACATTCTACCAGTGTTCCAAGTTTCAAAGTGTTTCGTTAATGAAAAATGTGGCCCCCGTTTTAAAAAAGATCCGAACACTGGTAGAATGTGTCATATAAAACATCTTTTTCTCTTAGTCTTCTTAAAAAAAAAAAGAAATCCATAAGTTATTCCATGTGAAAGTTGTCGTATTTCTGTAATTTCAACCAATCACTGACGTCCATTCAGCCGATATACATTAAGTGCCGACTACATAAACAAACGATTCTGAAACAATTAACCCTAACCCTAACCCTAAGGTTAGGGTTAGGGTTAAAGCAAATTTAAAATGAAAAAAGCAAATAAAACGAAGGTATGGAGATTAAATACGCTTTACATCGCTTAATCAGCGAAAGGAGTAAATGTAAACAACTGAATACTTGTCAGTGATTGGTTGAAATTATCGAAATAAGACAATTTTTTACATGAAATAAATTCGAATACAAAAATATTTTTCTGTTCTATAACACAAAATAGATAAGTATACGAAGTTTGAAAGTCTTTCCGTACCAAAAACACTACGTAAAACATTAATGAAAAATGTGGCCCCCGTTTTAAAATAGATCCCTTAATTTATCGACCCTGAAAGGTTGAAAGGCAAAGTCGACTTCGGCAGAATTTGAACTCAGAACGTAACGGCAGACGAAATACCGCTAAGCATCTCGCCTGGCGTGCTAACGTTTCTGCTAGCTCGCTGTCTTGACATAACTAAATATTGTAAAGCAAATTGTCTGGAGATATAATTCCTATCATAAAATCATAATAATTCTTCCAAATTTTGGTTCAGCAATTTTAGGAGTAAGGGATTAATTGATTACACTGACCCTTGTATGTAACTGGTATTTTATTTTATCAAGCCTTTAAGGATAAAGATAAAGCCGACTTCGGTGGGATTTGAACTTTGAATGTAAAGAACTGGAAGAAATGCAAATTAGCATTTTGTCCGATGCGCTAATGATTCTTCCAGTACGCCACTTTTTATCATAGTCCTTTCTGACAGAGGCACAAGGCATGAAATTTTGGTTGAGGGACTCGTTGATTACATCAACCCCCAGTGCCCAACTTGTACTTATTTTACCGAGCTCGAATGGATGAAAGTCATAGTTTACCTCGGTGGAATTTGAACTCAGAACGTATAGAGCCAGAAGAAATGCTGCTAAGCATTCTGTCCGACGAACTAACGATCCTGCCAGCTCGCCGCCATACAAATAGTAATTATAATGGTTTCTGATCGACGCAAAAAGGCAGCAATTTTTTTGAGGGAAAACAATCGACCCCAGTACTTGGAGATATGTCCTCGACTTAATGGATTCTGTCCTGAAATATATGAACTTTAATTCCAAAAAGACCAAACTAACTAACTAGACCTAGAAAGAAAATTAAAATTAGGTTATACTGGTATAGTATGGGTGTCACCCTTCTTTTTCGAATTGAATATTTCATAAAAATAAATATATGAATAAACTGGGGATGAAATTTCGCCCAGTCTTTGAAGGTCACTAATATACAAAGAGAATAGCGGGGAGCTGGCAGAATCGTTACCGCACGGGACAAAATGCTTAGCGGCATTTCTTCTGCTTTTACGTTCTGATTTCAAATTCCACCGAAGCTGACTTTGCGCTTCATCCTTTCAGAATCGATAGAATAAATGCCAATCAAGTACTGGGGGGGGGGATGTAATGTAATCGACCCCCCCCCCCTCTGATCAGCCCTGGCTGGTTGATCGAATCCCGCATTGAAAGGGCCTGATATTGAAACCCCACCAAAAAAACCTTACGGCCTCCAAAACATCATTGAGGACGCAACCCAAAGTATCGAAAGATTTATCTTGAAACCTTATTTTATTTTGATTTATTTCCGTTACAAAATTGATTTAAAAATTGGAAAACAAATAATAATATGCCTAATCTACTTAGCATTTATCCAATGTCCTAATAATCTAGTCTGAAGGCACGTGGCTTCATGATTAGATTTATGGGGTGGCTATCATGGTGTTCGATTCTTGGATCTGGTAGCGTGTAGTGTTCTTGAGCAAGGCACTACAAGTCACCTTGCTACAGTCTACGCTGTAGAAATGAGTATCAGCGGGTTACTGGTACAGCCCTCTCCCTATACTCCAGCGGCCACATCCTCGATGTTTCGCTGGAAGAGCCGGGAGGACGTCATGACCGCGACTGTGCCGGTACCTAAGACAATTAAGAAAAGCATGGTACATTTTGTTAAGTCATGCTGACAAGTGACAGTTGTGGGTCTAATAATATTCCAGTTGCCTGTGTGTTTCTATCTCTTAGGCTTAGTCAGCACAAGTTTGAAATTTAAACTTAGATGATAATTACATTCGTGTAGTTACGCATATCAAAGAAATTCAGATCAATTCAAATAAATGTTATTTATAGTCAGTGCAGGCTTATACAAATAGAAATCACATTAGTTTGGAGTGGAAGCGAAAACATTATGAAGAATATAGTTAATGCACAGGAGTCCAAATCAGGCTGAAATACTATGTCTGGCGATCACTGACATTCTGAACGTAGCTCTTTGAGAAGTTTTCCCAATCTAAACTATTACAGATAGTGTTGTTCCACGTTTGTATACACATGTTATATACACCGGTACAAGAATATACTTAGTTTCGTTGTTAACCTTTTTTTTTTTTTTTGTCCAAAATATATTTGAAAAATATTTGAAAATCAATCAATGACATAGGTAATAAATATATCTTGTGTTTATCCAATGTTCTGATATCTAGTTACATAAGCGTTTCAACAAGAATGAAGCTGCATTTTCTAGGGGCGGGGGCCCAAACTTAAAAACGCAAGAAGGTTACCATAGTTATAATAGGAGTGTAACAAACTGCCATGCCTTTAAGCAAAAAGGAGTACATAACAACGAAAATAAATACATTCTTCGCAATTTTATTCTCTTTCACTCTAAACTAATGGGATCTCTATGACAACATTATGACGACAAATAACATCTTTTCAAACTAAACGCTATTCTCAGCATGTCTGAAGGACATAACTTATCAAATGTAATTTTAAAATTGCATTAACGAAATCTAACAGATTGAAACGCTCAGGTGATTATGGACATAAGAACATTGGCTAAACATAAAACTGAATAACCAACCGTGTTGGTATTTGTTTTCAAATTTCCCGAAGAAAATAAATGTTTAATTATAAAGAATAAAGATACAAATTATTTTCATTCTGTAAAAGACGTGATTGACAAATTCGGATGAATCGAATAAAGTGGTTTTAATCATAATGTAAGACAGATTTTTTTTACGTATGATGTTTGCAGTCATCTTAAAATCCAAGCAACTAGTTTGAACAGAGCCTCATTTCTGTGCGAGACTAATTTTCAAAAAGCCATAAATACTATCTCCTTGATGATAGGAGTTTAATAAAGTGGGGAAACTACCATGTTTTTTTTTTTTTAGTCAAAATGAAGAATAACGATCAAAATATGTATATTCTTCATCATAATCAATTTACGCGTTTCAGTTAGCATTAGACTAAACGATGCGTATAACATTTTTAATCTATATACAAATATAGAACAGAGCAGGCTGTAATATTTTGTCTCAGAGACACTTCCCTTGAGACTGTTTTAAAAACACAGAGCTCTCTCAGAATGTCGTCAGAAGATCGTCAGTCGCTGATATTTTGACCTGATTTGGACTCCGCAGTGATGAGCGTGCCTGGACATTCTTATTTAGGTTGAAACTTTCGCTCCAATATAGAAATCAGTCAAAAAATATTCGCTTTCCAGGTTTATAAATGATAAATAAATTATTATTTTAGTCTAATACTGTTTTAAGGGCGTCTAACGATTAAATTTAAGCCTGGCAAGCTTCCGCACAAATCAATGAATGGACCTGACAGTTAACATTCAGAAAACTGAAGTCATCAATGATACACCGCCCCATCCTCTCTCGTTTCACTATCTCAGTATCCCAACAACAATTAACCACACTTTCCTAATTCAGATAGTGAGGCGTCACCATTTCTAAAGAGTACACAGATTCTAAGCTGCCTCAGACAGTCCTCTATATCCTTTGGAAGACTCAGAGAGTTTTTCTAAGCACCCATTCTAGCTTACACACTGGTGTTTTTGTCTATGTTGCGTGAGAGACATAGAGCACATACAACCGATACAGTACAACAAGGGAATCGAGAATAAAAGACATACTCGTAAAGTAATGCCTGGTGTCTCCGACCAAAACATTTACACGTCTGTCTACAACCGAAGCAGTATTTCAAAGTTTGAAATGTAGTCAGTAAAGAGTATTGTAACGAGATTCGAAACTGAGTTTAAGCCACGACATCGCTCAACCCCATTCACGTGAAAGACCGAGTTATTAGCCAAATAGCGGCCGGTTTTCAGGTGATAGAACATTCCAGACTCTTCTAGAATGTTCGATACAAGGATTATTAATAGGGTTTGTTTGAGTACCGCCTTTCAGTGTATACCAAATTGTGGTCCGCTTCACACACTCCCTTGCTGTTAACATAGTCGTTTTAGCGACTCCATGCGCAATCTGGATATGTGTTATATCTGGCAGATATAAATCAATGTGTACAACTTCTAATGTTTAATCAAGCTCCAGTACCAAGCCTTTGCATCCAGCTTAACATGTATGTTACAATATGTTTCTTACAGTTGTGTTGATTTGATTTGAAGATTGGTATAATCCTTGGTCAACTAGAAATATGACTTACGCAGTATAAATAAAATCATAATTAATTGCTCATAGGCGCAGGAGTGGCTGTGTGGTACGTAGCTTGCTTACCAACCACATGGTTCCGGGTTCTGTCCCACTGCGTGGCACCTTGGGCAAGTGTCTTCTACTACAGCCTCGGGCCAACCAAAGCTTTGTAAGTGGATTTGGTAGACGGAAACTGAAAGAAGCCCGTCGTGTATATGTATATATATATGTATGTGTGTGTATATGTTTGTGTGTCTTTGTTTGTCCCCCCAAAATCGCTTGACAACCGATGCTGGTGTGTTTACGTCCCTGTAACTTAGCGGTTCGGCAAAAGAAGCCGATAGAATAAGTACTAGGCTTACAAAATAATAAGTCCTGGGGTTGATTTGCTCGACTAAAGGCGGTGCCCCAGCATGGCCGTAGTCAAATGACTGAAACAAGTAAAAGATTAAAGAGTAAGAGTATGGTGCTGTTGCCTCATTACACGCAACTCCCCCCCCCCACATCATCATCATCGTCAACAACCACTACATGACAGTATACAAATAAAGATGACCGTTTTCAGATTTCAGGGACAACCATAAACAAGCCATTTTATGTATAGGCACGAACACGTTGCTATGTATGTTAGTGTAAGGGTGGGTATCTGTGTATATATGTACACCTGCATAATATATGTATGTGTGTATGTGTCTTTGAGTGTACGTGTGTATGTATATGTATGCATGTTTATATGTATCTATAGGAATGTGTCCCTGCGTTTGTGTGTGTGCGTGTGCACATGCTTGTTTGTGAATGTGTGACTGCGTGGGAGTGCCACAAATTATAAACTATAACCACCAATTTTGAACACATGCAATATAAAGTCTGTGGCCCCCATGATTTATATGAATGCATAATAAATATATTAACCAATACAAAAGTCAGATTAAATTATATATAAGCTTTAGCACCATCCAAAAGAACAAAACCACCCGGAAATTACATTCCTAATTTTTATCACTAATCAGAGAACCCGGTCTCTATCCTCAGGCCATGTGTGTGTGTGCATTTGTGAGTGCGTGAATGAATAGGTACATACATGTTTATTCATCCACATAAATTTGCTACACCCGTAATTACCACTTAATTAGAATCTGCTGAAATTCTTAATCATTCTTTTCGTTTCCGTTTTTCTTCTTTTCTTTTTATGATTTCTCATCCGTTTCTTCTTCTTCTTCTTCTCGCCTCCTCCTCCTCCTTCTTCATGTGCCCTTATTGTTATTATTTTTTTTTTCATCCATTTCTCTTCTTTTTTTTTTCTCTACGCATTGGCATTTGTCTACGTTAGTCAATGACCCCGGCAAAATTGGTTTCGGAATCACCCGATCAGCATCAGCCAATGCGCGCGCACGCACACACACACAACACACACAAGTTTGAAAAATTACAGCACCCATCATCTGAGGATCGGAAATGCGAAACGCTGAACAACGACTCACACAGACAGCTTTGAATATATTAGTTTCAAATCTTGGTGCATGGCCAGCATGTTCGGGGGAGGGGTGTTCAACTACTACTTATTTTATCGATCCCGAAATGATGAAAGGCAAATTCGGCCTTGGCCGAATTTAAACTCAGAACACGAAGATGAACGAAATGCTGCTAAGCATTTTGCCCGGCATGCTAATAATGTCTGTGTCATTATTACCATGATGCTCTGTTTTGATTTCTGGCGGAACATAGTCTCTTCACAACAGTCTTTCGACGCGTTATTTCTTGTGCTTTCCTTTTTCACTTGGTTCAATGTCACCCCCTCCTTTAATTTCTGCACAACTGGACTCCTTTCGAGCGATCCTCGGCTACCCTCCTACCTTTTCTATCTTACATTCCAATCTAAGCATTGCTTTGCCAAATTTCTCCCCGGTCTTCTTAACTTATGACCAACCCTGCTCCGCTTGCATCTCGTTAATTTTTGGCCGATGGGTTTGTGGCTGTTGGTTGTTGTTACCACTTGTACTTGAGCTGATTGGCTAATTGCTCGGAGTTGTATTTAACTGCTGACGTTGGGAGCTGACTGTGATTTCTGGCGTCGGAAGTCAACAGTTGTACCCAGAAGAAAACGACAAAATCTGTTGAGGTTTTTGCGAACAATTTTATTTCTTGAGAGAGTCTGGATGTTATTGTTCTTGGTGTAATTGAAATAGTATTTGAAAAGTTATTGATCGTCGTTACGTTGCTGCCAGTAGTTCGTTATGATGACATTAGCTCAGTTCAGCCGTAGTTCGTGTCTGTTAGCCATCCGTCTGCCATGTCGTCTAAACTACATCCTAAAGCTCTCGGTTAGTGGTCGCGTATGCGTCATTTTATACCTATTGATGGGCTCAGAAAGGAGTGCACCAAAAGGTGAAATTGTTGCTGGAGCCTATTCCACGTCGAGTCGTAATTGGCCAGATTTTGTTGAACATGTGTTTAATATTCTTTTTAGGCGAAGTCGCGATTGGTCAGATTTACTGATCATGTGTATCATATTCCAGTGAATCGCGATATTTGGTGATTGCTGAATATTCCGCTACAGGTTTCCTTTTAGGTGCCGCCCAAAGGGCTTTGTTGCTCACAATTTTTGCATGTAAAATGTTTAAGATTCTTCTGAGACACCTGTTCGTGAATGTTTAGAGCCCTTTAAGGATGTCCGTGTCCATTTGCCATGGCTCAGCACCATAAAACAGTATAGATTCGACGTTGTTATTGAAAATCCTGTTTCCCACTTTATCCTGAAGTTACGCTAGACTTACTAGTTTTGTGGGTTCTACCTACTGTAGACAGTCTCAGTTTGTAGGCAACTAGGTGGTGATTGCTGCCAACACGTACATTGAAGTGTGCTTGTAGGACAAATGACTTGGTTTTTAACTACATCTAAAGATATAGTGAATTACATCTACTGAACGATTCGTATTTGGCCTCAGTTTCGTGCATATACTTGCAACATCCACAGCAAGCCTTCTTTCAGGAAGCAAAACCTTCCTATCTAGTGGGATCCACTCTTTAACGCTTTGTGGGATTCACTCTATAACACAATCTGACAGCCAGGGGCTTGTGACTATCCCCATTTTCGTCTGTGCAGACATAGTTGACACCACTCCTGTGTAGAGGAATCTCCATCATCCATCCAAATCTACGGTACCAGAGCCACTGGACATTGTAGAGGAGACATCGATAATATGTTGCCGGAAGCATTTGACCCCCCCCCCCCCCGCTAGTTCCTGCTTTTCACCTGGCTCATTGGCTAAAACTCTTTTATAGGTTTATAGTGTGGGTTAAATTTTTTTGTCTATAAATTTAAAGTAATGTCTAAATAACAATAGTAAGATTAACATCTATTTTACAAAGTAGCTCAATCAAATCTTTCTTTAAACAAACTGCCTTATGTCAACTCATATTACGTGAGGCGAAAAGATCATCGTCTCTATAAAAATTTCTACAAATACTGCATGAACTGTTTTATGCAAACGATCTAGTATATATATATATATATATATATATATATTCCTGTTAATTACTGTACAATTCAGCCCTTTAAAAAAAAAACGGTTAGAATTATCAAAAATCAAGAGGGATTTCTTTATTATATTAGCTCAGATTACCTAACTGGTGCGATTTTATTTACTAAGAAGAACTCTTTGAAAAGAAGGAACTTTGGTGATAAAAAGATAAAAGTCAGCAATGTCAAACGAAGTAAACTTACATTGCCACTTATTGTGGACCCCACAGAAACATTCTTATTCTGTTGTTCCATAATGGAAAGAATATCGTATTATTTCTACTTAAAGAATAATCGTTTCGAGAAATTATTTGCTAACCATTCCAAATCCAGGTTTTCCAGGATTAATTAATCTACATTTCGGATTACTTGTGAAGTTTAGTTTGCTGTCCGTAAGCGTAATATGATGTGTTTGTGGAGAATTGCTTGGTGTTCTACTCTGTCTAAAGACGGTGGAAATTTCTTTAGCTTCTAGATTTATAGAAGTGTGTGCGCTAGTATTTGATTTTTTTTCTTTTATATATGTTAGTGTTATTATTAGATAACAGCCTATTATATTTGTCTTTGTCTACGTTGTAAGGTCATCAGGATAAACATGTATTTCCTCAGAATTATGCAACTATGCCAAGTTCTTTTAACGAGCAGTATCTGATTTTTTTTTTTTACATGGTTACAAAGATTCGTTCCAAATGGTTCTGTACCTTTGTGTGATGGTTGATATTTTTCTTTTTTTTTTTTTGTTGGACTAAAAATGATTGGCAGTTTTCAGTTACGGCTTTTACATTCTGAGTTCAAATCACGCCATGGTCACCTTTGTCTTTCTAAGTACCGGAATGACAAAATAAAGTACAGAGTCGATCTATATGTCTCAGATGTGGATGGAATTATAATAGAAAAAGGAAAAGATCTGATCTTTGTCTGCAAGAAAACTGAAGAAAAAGAGCCAAGCTTCTTGAATGTGATGCGCCAAAATATTAACAGGCATTATTCTGGAGTGACAAAGAAAAAATAAAGCAGGAGCTCTAGATTAGACTCCTTACGGTTATTCGCTTCATCCTTGTTTTCAAAGTTCAGTTGAAATATTGCTGGAGACAAATTTACATTTCACCTCCTCTGGTTCGAGCAAATAAACAGGTTTCGGATCTTTCTAATTTGACGAGCAACACTTTTCATTTATGTTTTATGTAGTGTTTTTGGTACCGAAACACTTTCAAACTTCGTATACTTGTATATTTTGTGTTATAGAACAGATAAAAAATTTTGTATTCGAAGTTATTTCATGTAAAGAAATTGTCATATTTCGGTAAAAGATCCCAGGTTTCTTTCGATGACACTTACCTTCTTCAACACATTTGTACCTTTCACCAATGCGAGAAAGCAATATAGCACACACCAACATTCACACATGTTCGTTTGTCTGATTAAACAATCATTATTCACATATTGTCCAAAGGGGATGTTATGAAAATCATGTATATATAATATATAAGTAGCTTTTCGCCAGCTTTTCTTAGCGTTACAGAGAAAATGGCAGCAATATAAATAAATGCTTTGTTTTAAGTTAACGAAAAACAACGCATGTAATAAGGATATTAAATATAGAGCGTGAACTGAGAGTTCGGTATTTCATTAATTCGGTCATTGCAATAGGACTGTGAAGATCTTCTCTTACGCATTTCTGCACTATCGTTCTATCATACAGTATATCTACTTGAGTCGTCCCTACAGTAATTTTATACGCTTGATGTACAGTTATAATAGATGTTGGCATTATTTAGACCCTGAAAGGCGGCGAGCTGGCAGAAACGTTAGCGCGCCGGGCGAGATGCTTAACGGTATTTCGCCTGCCGTTACGTTCTGAGTTCAAATTCCGCCGAGGTCGACTATGCCTTTCATCCTTTCGGGGTCGATAAATTAAGTACCAGTTACGCACTGAGTTGATGTAATCGACTTAATCCTTTTGTATGTCCTTGTTTGCCCCCTCTATGTTTAGTCCCTTGTGGGCAATAAAGAAATAAGAAACGTTAGCATGCCGGGCGAAGTGCTTAGCAGTATTTCGTCTGCCGTTACGTTCTGAGTTCAAATTCCGCTGAGGTCGACTTTGCCTTTCATCCTTTCGGGGTCGATAAAATTAATACTAGTTATGCACTGGAGTCAATGTAATCGACTTAATCCATTTTCCCCGGAATTTGAAAAGATAATCCTTTCCGGTAGAAAGGATTATTTAGACCCAGACTACTCTGTGTGTGTGTGTGTGTCTGTGTGTGTGTGTGTGTGTGTGTGTGAGAGGTGCAAGCAGGTCTGTGCAGTAAGAAGTTTGCTTCCCAACCACATGGTTCAACGTTCAGTCCCACTGCATGGCACCTCGTCAGGTGTCTTCCACTATGTCCTCGAGCCGACCAAAGTCTTGTGAGTGAATCTGGCGGACAAAAACTGAAAAAAGCACGTCGTGTGTATGTATATATATATATATATATATATATATATATATATATAATGTATGTGTGTATGTCTTTGTATATGTGTTTGTCCCCCACCACTGCTTGACAACCGGTTTTTGTGTGTTTACATCCTCGTAACTTAGCAGTTCGGCAATAAATCTCGGCGATCTTCTCAATAGTACCAGGCTTAAAAAGGAGTCGATTCAGCACGGCCGCAGTCTAATGACTGAAACAAGTAAAAAATTATATATATATATATATATATAGTCGCCATGATAGATCGCTGACCACAACATTCAAATTTTTTTTCTCCGTGTTTTTCTCCCTATTCTTTCTGTTGAAGAGCGTAGCTCGAAACGTTAAAGACTTTCTCTATTCCCGAGCGTTAAACTAATACATCCTTTTGTTGTTTACACCACCTGTCCTCGTCTATTGTTGTTTTTTTCGTAAATTCTCCCATATATATATATATATATATATATATATATATAATATATATATCTTTCTGTGTAAGCTTAATTGTTTAATTGGTTTTTTTTTTCCTGTCATATCTCAGTGTACTCGGTTAAATGTCCACGAACAAGTTGACTTGCGACCAAAGCCGTTTCAGTCCTCCTCGCCATCTCAGCTTTTTTGATAAAATAGGGACTTCATATTCAAGGTGGCCTCTCTTCCTTCCTTCCTTCCTTTCTTTCTTTTTTTTTTTTTTTTGCTTTGTTTTTCAATTCGTTTAACTCAACTGGGTGTGATTTGAAGGAGATTTATCTCCTATTTCTAGTAGGTCTGTCATTGATCACATACATGCTCTGTATTTAACTTGTTCACAAAGTTAAAAACAATCGGTGTTGTCTCAGTGTTTGAATTAAGACCGTGTTTAGTCTCTCAGTCAGAATAGTACTTCATTCAAAATTGGTGCCGGTGAATAGAAGTAGTAGTTATAAAGACAGTATAAACACAGTATTGTTATTCCATATTGATCTCTGGCACAGGCTTAAGGACTCACATTTTTAGAGAAGTCATTCTATTACTATTTCTATCATAATTCCATTCACTTCACTTCTATGATGCTTTTTAGCAGTAGTTCGGTGCGCTGTAGAACGGGTAGTATCTAAGTGCATCACAGATTTTTAAATATATAATTTAAAACTTTAGAAAATACATATTAATGCTTGAACGCCTTGAAAATTCGTTTATAAATAATTCTGTTATACAGAAGTAAAAAAAAAAAAAAAATAAGCAATAGGTCTCTACATCCCCACCCAAAAAATATATAAGTTTAAAACGGTTATATTTCCCGTGCAAACTTAGTAATTTTTTTTTTTTTCACGAATGCTAGAAGACTAGAAACAATTGCTTTATTTATACGAAAATTAAATCAACTGTGTACATTGTTAGTTTGTTTTTATCGACCCTATGAGAATAAAAGGCAAAAGTTGTCTTCGACAGGATTTGAACTCAGAATGTAACAATCCATAAACTAAAGACATTTTGTTCGACATTCAGTCGACTTTATTGAACATAGTACGCGAGTGCCACTTTATTTTATCGATACCTAGAAGGATAAGAGGCAGCTCTGGTCATGATAGGATTTGAACTCAGAACAGAGAGATGTAATTAAATACTGCAATGCATTTTTGTTTGTCACTCCACCGATTCAACAAATCTTCCGACCTCGTTTATAATCATTGAGCGCGCAATATCACAATTGAACAATAAAGAAAGAAAGGAGTCAGTTCTCGAGATCGACTTTTCCTTTATTTCGTCGAGGTCAATCCAATCTACAAGTCGTATTATTACGAAATGCTGTCGTAAAGTTAATTTCAAAGAGAATCGTTTCGAGAGAATCACAATTATTATTGAATAGCAAGGTGAAATGTCTCAACGTCCATAAAGCATTTTCTAATTTTATCTGTTAATTTTTTTTTATTCTATTACAACAGCAAATAATTTGCCAAGATAAGCAATCAAGGTTTCGATTCCCAGTTGAAACTATTCCAGTTTTTTTTTTTGTTTTTTTGTTTTTCTTGAAACATAAAACAGTGGATCAGCTGAATGGCGAGAACATCGAACTTTAGTGGCATTTACTCAGTCATGACCCTTTCCGTTCAGCGTTCAAATCTTGCCGAAGTAAATTTTGAAACTCGTTCTTCCGGAAAGTGAAAAACTAAATTACTAGTTAAGTGCAGCACTGACTTAATATTCCTTAAAAAAAATGTGAATGGAATTACACTGGAAGATGAAGGGTTAATAGCTCAATGTTTTCTTTGCGTACGTACGTGTGTGTGTTTTATAAGTTAACATAGCGAACCGGTTTCGGTTTCCACTGGCACACTGTTGTTTTCATTTCATTGTTGTTTTAAGAGACATACATGATCACCACAATAGCAATTGTTTTTCTCTCTCGATTCGAAAGAACTCGATATTTAACGTGCTAACAATCAAGTAAATATTTTGGGAGCAATGTGTGTAAGTAGTATGGTTAACGCAGTGAATTGTACGGAACACGCAGCTTTCAGTGTTGTGTAGTTATAGAAATTCCATTAAGAAATTTCTGTTGTAGTATTTCGACAAATGCTATGTGTCTGTGTGAGCGTTTGAATACATATCGTCGCTGTGTTGCGCATCATATCTATCTATCTATCTTTCTATCAGAAAGATAGAGAGTGATCCACACATCTAAATCGCTGTGTGTGTGTGTGTGTGTGTGTGTGTGTGTGTGTGTGTGTGTGTGTGTGTGTGTGTGTGTGTGTGTGATCACCTTGTATATGTCATGTAAATATATTTATTGTATTATATTAAAATTTAGTGATAATTCCAAAGTGTTGGAAATGTTTTCCGTTCCTCCTATCTCATTCTTAATGCAATGTAATAAATAACTATTCCTTTTCTTTTTCTTTCTTTGCTTCCCTCTCCTCAATAAAATACAGTATCACCGAGAGAGAGAGAGAGAGGAAAAAAAGTACGCAACATTTGAGATAAAACTATGCAGCTACAGAAGTACACTTTCCTCCCACTTGTATTGTTTTATCGATGTGGTTAACATAATGCATCAAAAGTGAAAGTTAGGGTGCTTTCGGCTCTATTGCCAAATTCTGAGTGGCAACTATCTATCAGCTGGGTTGCGGGTCACGTGATCACGGCAGACAGCTTGGGCAATTAAGAGAAGCTGAAATCTCAAAGAGAGAGAGAGAGAGGGGATATACGGAGGCAAAGAAGAGAGAAAAGCAGAGAAGAAGCAAGAGCAACTTCAGATGGAACCGAACATAATGCACCAAAAGTGAAAGTTAGGATGCTTTCGGCTCTATTGCCAAATACTGAGTGGCAACTATCAGCTGCTTGCGGGTCACGTGATCACAGCAGACAGCCTGGGCAATTAACTGAAGCTGAAATCTCGAAGAGACGGGTATACAGAGAGAAAGAGGAAGAGAGAGCAGAGGAGCAGAAAGAGCAACTTAGATGGGAACCGAACAAACCGCATTTCAGGTCTAATTGCTGCTTTACTAAATGCCAAAAAAAGACACGGATATATCGTGCGGTCGCCGTTGTCACCGTTAACCATGCGACATTATTTACCAACGAGAAGTACCCTCGGTAAGTAACTGAATTTTGACAGTGCATTCATTTCCAGTTAGTAATCGAATCTTGCAGTAGGTTTTTTTGTTGTTGTTCTTTTTTTCCTATGCGTGCTCTTCTCTCTCTCTCTCCGGCTAGATATATGGCATTTAAAAAAAAAATTATTTTAATGAGTTTTTGGTCAGTGTCTGAGAGACGAAGGGTTAAAGTGGTGCAGTGTATCTTGAGCTCATATCACCGTCATCGAACTTTCAACATCGTAAAAAATAAAGACCGACTCTATACCAGTAACTCTTTTAATGTCGCCCTGCAGTAATAACGTTGTTTGTTTATATTACTGCATGTATGATTTATTAATTATAATCTCATCACGGTCATTGATAGAAGAACACTAGGGAGAGAGAGAGAGAGAGTGTGTGTGTGTGTGTGAGTGTGAGTGAGTGAGTGAGAGAGAGCTCGACTGGGTATATTACTAGGTAAAGCTATACGGGTGCTCAATAGGAATGTGTTGAGGAATCTACTAATTATGATAATAAAAACATTGCTTTACATAATACTAACGGGTAAAAAAAAAATTGACAGTGAAGGAATGTAAAATTAAAACTAAAACGATATAATTAGGGAGAGAAAAAATACGCTTTTATGTACGTAAATTGTGGATCGAACAATTTCCGTTTCACATTTTTTATCGATTACTTTTCCGTTTTCAAGGTAGTAATTTCATTGATAAAATTACACTATCGCTATCTCTATTGGATATGATGTTTCCCCCTCAACATCATTATTAATATTCATCAAAATTTTAATTTTAATTGTGTGGGAAGGATGATTGTGCCTACTGGTGCCGTTCAATAGGTCTATTATAAACACATGCCTGCGCTAGCGATGCTGTGTTAGTGTTGTAGAGAAAAACATCAGTGACCTTGACGTTGCTTCCTGGCAGTGTAGTTTACCTCAAGGACGTTTATTTTCGGCATTGCCGAACGTGGTTTTTGTTTGTCGCAAAATTTTTATTGTGTTTATTATTTTTTTTTTTAGATTCTTCTGTGTAATAATAAAGAAGAATGGGGAATTATTTCTCTCGTATGGGATGTTGTCATGCTGATGACGATGAACGCGGTGACTTTTCAAAAGCAGCGGCGAAGCCCCTGGAGGAGAAGACACCGATCGCTGCTTCGTTAAAACCCCACGATCTCCATATTATTGAAAGACAGCCTGAATCGAGTAATGAAGAAAAGACGCACAGTTTTGAGAAAATTAACGTGCTCCTTGCTTCGCCGACAAAAATTTGTGCACATTCTAATAAAAACTCCAATGCAAATCCACTAATTCATCCGGTCTACACGAAACCTCCAACTGCTATTGCAGGATATAGCGAGGATCCTATGATAAAAGAACTGAAAGAACGATTTAAAAACAGATCTCTTTCCAAGCACATGTCCATCGAGGATGGCAGCCCTGATATCAATGACCGTCAACCAATCCTTTCGAAAAAGTGTGGTGGAACACCATTGAAAGCTTATGTATCTTATACAACTGAACAATTAGACCAACCAGATTTCATTAGAGAAAAGATACCAAATGATGAATTTTGTACCCGTTTTGCCAGAGAGGAGACCCCTCCTTTTATCGAAGTAAGGTTGTCACCTGTTATTGAACTTACTCCCACAGTTGCTAAAATAATAGAAACGAAGCCGGAAGTCTCACAAAACTGTGTCTGTTTAGAACAGCCCAAACGTCTCAACACTGCCAATGTTGATCCACCAGAGGAGATTCATGAATCAGTCCTTGTTGACATTGCAAACGGAAGTGTCCTGGATAGTCTCCGAAATCAATCTTTCAATGTTAAAGAAGAGGAAACCAATGATAAACCCAAGGTATTAGATTATATTAACGAGGGTTTTAAACATAGCTCTGGCTCACTGCATAAAGAAGAGAAGACAATTATTGAAAGAGATTCAAATGGAGGTTATAAGGTTTTCAAGGAATGCATTGTTTCTACTTTGGTACACAACAATGAAGCATTTACAGACAGTTCTCAGTCCCTGACAGATAAATGGGATATGACTCCAGGTTATGATGATTATCCATATCACAAATCAGCTAATAATAGAAGCGAACCAAAATTCCAAATCAGCACAGACAGTTCTTATACAGCATTAGATGAAGACAAAATGGTCCAAGTGCGTGTTGTGGACAATCCACTTTCAGAGGAATCTTATGATCTTTGTTCTTTTGAAGGCTATCATAATGTCCCAGAAAAACAACAATTACTTCCTCAAGACTCACGTACTTACCTTTGGGAAGATGATGATGAACATGATGCTGATGATGAAGAAACATTCCTTGAGTCTACACCACCTATACAAAGTAAAAGAAATTGCCAGCTATCTACTGATTCAGAAACTGTGTGTTCTACAGACCTTTTCCTTCCTGATTCTGACAGTTCCCATGATTCCCCGACACCAGAGAATAAATTGATGGAATTTTCTTCTCCCACAAATATATCAGATTTTGCAGATAAGACTGTGTCAACCTGCATTGACAATGCTCAAAAATGTATTTCTCAAAATGAAACAACCCAAGAAAGTTTCAGAGAATATCCACTGAAATCCTTTGGAAAATATATTCTTGATAAAAAAGTGTCATTTGAAGATGAACTAGTAAATAATAATGCTTCTACTAATTTTGACACCACATCTGATTCAGTTGACCTGCCCCCCGAAGAACAGATCCAGAGAGAGACATCATTTGAAAATGATGCCCCATCTTTTTCACCCAGTGAATGCTCTTCTTCTACATTTCCATATGATAATGATGGAGATGTAGAAAAAACACAGGATGACAGAAAAGATAGTCAAAATGGAAACCATTTAAACAGAGCTACACCGGATAATAACGATCAGCAAGAAAATGAAAACGATAACGAATTTCCGTCCCCTCCTGAGGAATTTCTTGAATTTCGAGAACTTCTTGAAAAAGAAGGATTCAGCAAGGAAGAATTTATGAGTGTCAGTGAAACAGGAGGTGAATTATTGGATCTGCATGAAGAAAATATTTATTTCCAGAGAGATGGTTCTCATTCTTTAGATATTAGTGAAGATACTAATTTGCTTGCAAATCTGAATGAGTCGCATTTCCTGGAAGAAGCAATATCTCATTCATCTGGTTACGATGATCGTTCCGTAGAGAATGAGCGAATTTCCCTCCTAGACAACAATGAACACCTTCTTGCATCTTATGACAGTGATTCCTTCCAGCATGGAGGACATGTTTCATATGATAATGATTTATTAGATCAATCAATTACAAGTGATTATTATTCATCTGGTGATAGAGATCAACATTTTTCTGAATTTTCTCAGTTCTCTTTGAAAGGCAATGAAAAAAGATTTGCAGTTTTAGAAGGATCCAGTGGTCACAGTAGCCAAGACGAGGTAACAGAGGGTGATGTTAAAACTGGCACAACACATTCATCATTTAAAAAGAAACCTCAAACACCACACTCAGCTCCAATAATTAACAGGAGTGGATCCTTTGAATTTGAAGACATTGCTAAAGATTTATCGACATTTAAAAGAGACATTTCCCTCAATAGTGATACTGATGCCTCATGTTCATCACCTGTATCAGACGTAAGAGTTGATTTGTTGAGTAAAGTCAGGCACCCTTCATCTCAGAAACAAAATAATTCAAATAATGAAAGCAAAACTGAAACCAAATTACCTCGAATGATGTCACATGAACTTGAATGTTTCAGCTTAAGTGATCCTGAAGAGAAAAAAATGATACTTGAACCTGATTTTGGTTATCCTATTACCAAAACTGATGCATTACAAAGGCAAGAATCAGAGCCAGAGAAAGGACCAACAAAAGAAATTTCTGAAGCAAAGTCTGACATTGAATTACCAAGCGATGAAACCACAGACAATATCAAACATGAATTTACTGAAGAAAATATTGTAGCTTCATCAAGGGATTCTACCAGTGATCCTTCATGTATACAACTTCAGGATCCAACAACTGAAAGCACACTGTCAGAAAACAAAGACAAAGAGGCTGAAGACAGTAGTTGTTCAATAGATAAAAGTTCCAAAATTAAAGAGGTTTTAGAAACAAAAGAAATTCTTGCTAAATCTTTGAAAGAAAATGAAAATCAAATTGAAACTGATGACAATGAACCTTTGCCATCACCAAAGCTTAGACGTCAGTCAACCTTGAAAACTAGTGAAATGTTTTCGATGGCTTTGATGGAGGAATTACAGGAAGAACTCAGCTCAGATGCTCAAGCAGATCGATCCAAATGTTCCATCAGTTCAGATATTCCAAAGATTGTAATGACATCACCAAATGGATCCACAACATCATCATCATCATCACCTAGAAGTTCTCAGATAGATTTGTCCAGTTCAACTGATAAAGAGGCGCCGGCAACTCAACAAATCTTTTCTCTACGCTTCCGTCAACCAGCTGCTGACTATGTCACATTTCGCAACAGACTTGAAACGACATATGTTTCACTTGAAAATGTTCTCCTTCGAAATAACATAATTCTTGGAACTGTGAAAATAAAACCAATGGGGAATAAGAAATCTGTTTTTCTCCGTTGCTCATTTAATCTTTGGGAGACAGCCGTAGATATTCCTGCCACACATACTCCTAGCAGCTTCCCGAATCAATATGAAACTTTTAGCTTTGCCTTAACCATGCCAGTGTCCTTCGAAGAAATCATGCATGTTGTTTTTGCAGTTTGCTACAAAAGTGATGATCAGACTTATTGGGACAACAATGACAATAAAAACTATGAAATAGTATCAACCCATACTATTCAGCAAGAAATGCTTTCCAAATTCCGTTCAAGTGAAACTGAAGCTGTGTTACCAAAATGCTACCCAAGTGTGTTGAAGAAAGGTGTGACATCTTTCTCAGGTAATTCCTCTTGGGATGTGGCTTCATCTATAAAAGAAACCAAACATATTAGAAAATCAGCTATTTGCTTGAATGTTTCTAAACCTGCTGCTGATTATGTCACTTTTAAAAGCCGCCTTGAGAGAGACTTTGTAGCTTTAGAACACGTTTTTAATAAGGACTTCATGTTAACTGGTAGCATCAAAGTTAAAAATTTAAATGTAAAGAAAACCGTATTTATACGGTGCAGTTTTGATGGATGGAAGACTTGCATAGATGTACCTGCTAGCTTGTCTAATACAGAATACACATATCCATATGAAACGTACACCTTTGAAATGAATGTACCGACAGTTTTTAATACTAAAATGCAGTTTGCGGTTTGTTATCAAGCTGGTGATAATGTCTTTTGGGACAATAACGGTGATAAAAACTATCAAATTTGTTTTTTCGATATGTATGCTAAAATGCAAGTTGACCCCTGGAAAGGACAGTAGGTTGTTAATTTATTTTATTTAGAATCACATTCTTAATTTATCTTGGTTATAGGGGCCCAATACATTAAACATGAAAGGGAAAAAAAAGACATTTTCTTTCAAACTAGAAGAAAACAAAGCCATAACAAAAACTATATATATTGCTTGCTTTTTTTTTTTTTTTTTTTGAATAATTAAGATTATGTTTATTATTAAAAGTTTATTTTTTGCAAACTATCTGTGATTATGTAACTTATGTAAACCTAGTATATTAGCACCAAACAGACGTTTAAAGCAGCTTCACCATTGTTACCGAAATAATATTTCTCCCATCCCACCACAAATTCTTTTACATATTTTTTTTTTCACATTTTGAATATTTATTTCTTTTTGTGCTGTTTCAATCCCTGTTGCTTTACTTGATTCAACTCTCTGCAAAACACAAACGTTTTATAACGTTGAGATGCAACAACAGTAAGAGAAGTGATCTGTGATTCTTACAGATTCAATCAATCAAGTTTTATTCATAGCTACCTCTAAAGTCTACATTTAATCTTTCATTTAATTTTCAATTATTATATACCTTTGGATTATTGCATATCCTAGAATAACACCAATTGTTCTTTTATTGATATACTATTTCAACGAAATGTGCAAAATGGATAAGAAAAAAACAAAAACAAGTAAATTAAGTTATCTTTGAAATTGCCTAAACCAGAATGCTATTTTGTGATCCAAATTTCAAACAGAAGTCTTGTTTCTTCTTTTAATAAAAACCATTTTGAGCATATCACTAAACGAAAATCAAAACAAAGAAAATTTGCTAAACTTGTTAAATGGTAAAAATAAAATAATGACGGTAAACCCCTTTCCAGAATTATTTGGCTCATGGATAAAAATAATTAAAATAACTAATTGTTTTACAATTAAAAGATTGCTGGATTTATACAGCATTTATACAGGAATATTAATAATGTCTCACGAAAGCGAATAACCAATCATTCTTGATTAATACTAATTAATTACTCTATTACAGACCCAAACAGTGAAAAATGAATCAATAATAATAATAATAATAAAAACATGGAATTTTTGTGGACAAATAACTTCTGCACAGAAAAAGCTCTCACCTATATATATATATATATGCAAACACACATATGTATGTATATATTCTATATACCAGGGTATGTTCAAATAGTTCACATATTTCATCAGTAAGAATGCCTTCTTTGAAATATTTTTGCGATTCTTTTAGGGGAACAAACAAGAAATGATAGACGAACATAAAATCAAATCCCGTTCAACTGAATAAATGATGTAAATAATCAGCAAATAAAGTGTAGCCATTCTGGAGTAAAATATAATTTCTGTCATGAAGGGAAAAAGGTGAAAATTCTCTTTAGAAGCTGCTCCTGTCAGAGAAACGAAAATTTCAAACCAAGAGTAGCAACTCCTGCCAATAATGATTTAATTGCTGAGTTTAAATCGAGTGAACGATAAAAACTTCAATGGAAGTTAAGGTAAACAGCACAAAATGTCATTTAAATTATGTGTGATTATGTGTGTATATACATACATATATGCATTACATAGATATATGTGTATGTATGTGTGTATATATATATATATATAAATATATATATATATATATATATATACACACACACGTATGTATATAAATATATGTATGTATAAGTATGTGTATATAACTATGTATATAAGAAAAACAATAATACATAATATAAACACCACTCATCTATTAATCTACTGAGCAGGAGTGATATAACTGCATCAAGGTTTCAAAACTGAGTTCTTGCAACTTACCAATGCAAAAAAAAAAAAAAAAGAAAAGAAAACAAAGAAAAACAAAGTTTTGTATTGTAAGTTGCTCCTCAGAGCCATATTCTTTGATGGGGAATTTGTATACAATGCCTTTCGATCTGTTTTGAGGCATAATCCTGCTTCTGTAGTTCACTTACACTCTTACACTACTGTCTTTCATGAACATTTGAAAGCATGTATTCACCTTAAAAATAATCCTTTTGTTAATCCAAATTAAAATTTGATGAGCTTTTTTGGGTAATTGCTCATCAAACAAGTTACTCACTATATATAATATATATATAATGTGCATATATATATATATATATATATATATATATATATACACACACACACACATACTCATGCATACATAAACACATACTTTGTTTGTTAAGTTGTTGCCACTGTTGATTCAAATTTAGATTGTTCTTCTAAATAAATTATATTTCTTAAAAGAATGTTAATTTTATCTATTTTATATTGTTTCTACAGTGATTGGGGAAAGGGGCATTATTTTACATTCATGTTACTAAATTATTAATTTTTACTTTAAACAGTTTGTTACACATTTTTGTCACACATCATAAATAAAAAGTTATAATGTTTGCTTGTTACTTTTTTTTTTTTTTTCAATGTCTGACTAGTGAAAGTACTGTAAATAATTTTCCTCTCAAAATAAAATTGCAAAATAAACATAATTTTTAAATGTTTATGAAAATGGCTTTATTCTGTATACAAATAAATTATATGTTTATAGTTGAAAATATTTGGTTGATTAATACCATAAAGACTACAAGCAAATGCTGTCAGAATTAACTCCTTTGTTACCATATTACTGTTCAAATATACCTTTGTTTTTAATTAATTTTGTAAATAATGAAAAATAACTATTATATTTAACACCTTTTCAAAGAAACTGTTTTGGGGTGATCTAAATAAAAACCTTTCATCAAAATTCAATGCCAGTTTAAGTTCCAGACAAAGTTACTTTCCTGACATCATATTTCAATGGAAATATGATAAGAAATGGATTAAAGCTGATGTTTGAAGCATAAATTAACAAGAAATTTTGGTGGAAAGTTTTAAATCTTGATCACTTCAAAATAGGAAATTTTATGTCAGGACAAAGGAAATCTCAGGCAGGCTGGCATCAAAAAGTTAAAGTGTTCAACTCAGAAAGGGAAAACTGGGTCATACAATTTTTACTGACATATCTCAGACATGGTTTTGGCTAATTTGAGGTTGCTGAACCTAAAAATCATTTTGATTTTCACCCATTATATCAGGCTTTTTGTTTTTGTTTTACAACATCTTCCATTTTATTAATGATTATCTTTGAAAGTACCCAATTGTATTAATACTGTCCTGTAACACAACATATTTCAGTCCCTTAGATATTAATCCTATCTTTGGGTACATTTTAGGTACCATCGGTCCTATCCTATCAGTTCTAGTTTTGTAGATACAGCTTACATCTTTATATGCTGAAGTATCCAATCTTATGTTGAAACTGGAGACTACAGTTGCACCTTGCATTCAGGGACCTTAGAAGTTGAATCTATTCTTGAGTAAATTTTTAGAGATTGATTCCAAAAATGTCATCAATTTTGCCTTATTAACTCTAATTAATTAATGATATACTACTTTGATACATAACTAGCAATATGAATCATTAAAATTTGGATAAGATGGACAAATATCGTCCTAAATATTGCTGTCTCAAGTCTTAAGACTCCTGGGGCTGGTTTTCATGTTGCACAAGTGACCAAGACCACAACCTTCTCCCTGATGAGGCACCGGTTTGTTGCAGGGTTACTCATTTACAGCTGGGTGAACTGGAGCAATGTGAAATGAAGTGTATTGCTCAAGAACACAATGCGTCGACTGGTCTGGAAATCAAAACCATGATCTTGGTATTGTGAGTGCAACACCCTAACCACTAAGCCATGCACCAACAACCACCTTGAGCACCTTTTTGAGCTCCATGTGTCTAACACATGTGGGCATGCCTAAAAAGTAAGTAAACAGCACAGCTCCCATGACTTTCAGAAACATTTTTTTCACACTCAGAGTTGCTGAAGCATGGAACAAACTACCTGCATCCTTAAAAACGTCCATGGTTCCTGAAATTCACCAACACTACACCTGATATCCACCCACCTCCATACGCATGCACACATGTATATCATGACTCATACACTGTTCACTTTTCTGGCTTTTGTACATAATTCTATGTACTATCCATGCACCTTTGATGAGTTGTAGTGCACCTGAGCACTATACACAATAATTTCATTATTATTATTATTATTATTATTAAACTATTACATTCTACTAAAACCATTTATTATTATATCAGTTTATTTTCAGCACAAAGAGTAAAGGTAATGAACAAAGACAGTGTTTGCTTTTGCAGTAAATTCCATAGACTGACCCACAGAAAAATTTGAAACAATGTTTTTTGATGGTGCCATATAAGAGATGTTATAAAAAAATTCATATTTCATAGATTCAGTGGGCAATACTGAGAGTCTTGTCAAACAATTTCTTGGTAATCCTGCAGCAATAAGTTACTGAAATCCTTTGATACCATCCTACCTGACACCACCTCCCAGTTCATTAATACAAAATTGTTTTAAAGTGATCTAAATCAAAACTTTCCATCAAAATTTCTTGTTAATTCATGTTCTAAACATCAGCTTAAATAATGATGAACAACTCATCAAAATTAATTATATGCTCACCTCATAAAATCCTTTGAGCAACTGCATGAACAGACCCTAATAATGCATATTTAGAATTAGGAAATCAACCATCCCCTATCACCAATTAAACCTCAAATCTCAAAATACATTGAAATAATATTGTCATCCTTCCTATAGCCACAAAAACTCATCTATTATATAACATCCACAAAAACAAAGCAAAAATCCACCTCAAAATGTACAACTAAGAAAGCAGTATATTTCAACAGAGAGATGGTATCAAAAGAGTTAATCAGTAAAGGGTATGCTCTCCAATTTTAATAAGATTGGCTGTAACGTGGAGCATCAGGTGTCATTAGCTCCATAATCACTTTTTAATTACTTTCCACAAAAGATTGGTGATTTAAGCAAAGAACAAGGAAAAGGATTTTCCCAGGATATAAAAGCAATGGAAGAAAGTTAATCATACACATATGATGGCATATCATTTCTGAATCCTTTAGTAAGTATTTTCTGGTAAATCTCACTCTAGAAAGACCTATAAAAAAAAAGAATGTGAACAACTGCTCATTTTATAATGTTTTATGATTATTTTTGAGTTATTATTCATTCTAATGTAGTTCACTCTTTACTCTTTTACTTGTTTCAGTCATTTGACTGTAGCCATGCTGGAGCATCACCTTTTAGTCGAACAAATCGACTCCAGGACTTATTCTTTGGAAGCCTAGTACTTATTCTATTGGTCTCTTTTGCCGAACCGCTAAGTTACTGGGATGTAAACACACCACCATCGGTTGTCAAGCGGTGCTGGGGGTACAAACACAGACACACAAACATATATACATATATACGACAGGTTTCTTTCAGTTTCCGTCTACCAAATCCACTCACAAGGCTTTGGTCAGCCCGAGGCTATAGTAGACACTTGCCCAAAGTGCCACGCAGTGGGAATGAACCCAGAACCATGTGGTTGGTAAGCAAGCTACTTACCACACAGCCACTCCTAAAAGTTGTTTTTTTTTATGCTGAAATATGCTGGTTTTGGAAATAAGGGATTCTTTTAATAGCATGTAATAATCCTCTCTATTATAGGTACAGGGCCTGAAATTTTTGGGGAGAAGGTAGTCGATTACATCAACCTCAGTACTTGACTGGTACTTATTTCATTGATCCCAAAAGGATGAAAGGCAAAGTCAACGACCTCAGCAGAATTTGAACTCAGAGTATAAAGACAAAAGAAATACTGCTAAGTATGATATCTGACTTGCTAACAATACTGCCAACTTGCTGCTTTAACAGCATGTAATAATAGCATATTGTTATGGAGGCACACTATGGCTGAATAGCTAAGAAGTTTCACAATCATGAGGTCCTGGGTTTGATCCCACAGCATGGCATTTTGGGCGACAACTGGCATCCATGCTAACGTCTCCTTCATTGGACACTAAACTCGGCTTGCGAAGACCTGTTGGGTCAAATGAAAGCGAAATCGTGATGGCACCTGTACCAGTGGAGTGCTAAGAGCACCGTCCAAGCGTGATCGTTGCCAGAGCAGCTGTCTGGCTTCTGTGCTAGTGGCATGTAAATAGCACCATTTGAGCGTAATCGTTACCAGACCTTAAAACAAATAAATTAGTAATTAGCATATTGCTATAATAAACGAAATACAGTTGTATGATATTCCGATTATCAGTTGCATAATGATGAATGGGATCAAAGCCAAAAAAAAAAAAAAAAGAACATGTATTTTTATAGATGTATCTATGAACATCAGACCACATACAATCAATCATCTATTGGTAGAAAGTGTTAATTTTATATTATGATAATAATGAAATTATTGTGTAGTGTTCAGGTGCACTACAACTCATCAAAGGTGCATGGACAGTACAGAGAATTATGTACAAAAGCCAGGAAAGTGAACAGTGTGTGAGTCATGATATACATGTGTGCATGTATTTTTCTATTGCTTTATAAGTAATATATATATATATATGTATGTGTGTGTGTATGTTTGTGCGTCTGTGTTTGTCCCCCTCAACATCGCTTGACAACTGATGCTGGTGTGTTTACGTCCCTGTAACTTAGCGGTTCGGCAAAAGAGATTGATAGAATAAGTACTAGGGTCGATTTGCTCGACTAAAGTCGGTGCTCCAGCATGGCCGCAGCCAAATGACTGAAACAAGTAAAAGAATAATAGGTAAGACAATGCCGAAAAATATATACGCACAATAAATGCTCAGATCAGACCAACTGCTTAAAAACCAATGTTAAGTGAAGGAATACAGGATATGTAGAAATAAGAGCTGACTATAGACAATGTACAGGTCAAGCTGATGTAAGTGTATTAGAATAAAATATGTACAAACAGTTGCATGGCATCAAATCATTTATAACATGTATATATAGAAGAGAGTACAAGAATACATAAATTTAGCTAAATTTATATATTTTTATACTCTTTTCCTTATAAATATGTTTTAAATGGCTTGATGCTTTGCAACTGCTTGTTCATATTTTCATCATCATCATCATCATCGTTTAACGTCCGTTTTCCATGCTAGCATGGGTTCGACGATTTGACTGAGGACTGGCGAACCAGATGGCTACACCAGGCTCCAATCTGATTTGGTAGAGTTTCTACAGCTGGATGCCCTTCCTAATGCCAACCACTCCGAGAGGGTAGTGGGTGCTTTTACGTGCCACCAGTCAGGTGGTATCACTGCTTTATATTCATTTTTTTTTTAAATCCCAGTATACGTGGTATGTTTTAACACATTTGCTTGGAAGAGTATTTTTTTTTTATTTTTACATCTTGAGGTTACTAACTAATCAAATGATAAATAAAAGTAATTAGTGATAAAGAGAGTTATCCCCCTCCCTGCCACACTCACACACACATACACTCATATGCAAGCCAACAAAAAAGCCTCTGCATGGTTATTCAACCGACTAGAAATAGCAGTTCAATCTTCTTCAAAACCACACTCTGCCACCTTAACCCTTTTGTTACCATATTTCTGTTGAAAAACACACTTCCTTTGTTTCAATTAATTTTGAAAACAATGAATGAAGATTAAAGAAGTGATTTTAAATTCTCAAACGCAGGATAATGCTAATAATATAGCCTGAACAGGATAAACTACCCCTATTTTGCAGAAAAAAGTGTAGGCGGCCAGCTATGAGACACGAACTCACACCTCCATGATTACGCGTAGCGGTGCTCTTAGACTGATTAAACTAAACTGCCCCACCACAAGTTTTCCTGCAAATTCAAGATGTATAGAAATCTCGCTTTACGAGACGCTATCATATGTTAAATTCAAATTACGATGAACGTAAACAAACAAACAAAGTTTGCTTTTAGAAGCATTGAGATGTCTTAGAAAGTTAAAGAAGTGATTTTAAATTCTCAATCGCAGGATAATGCTAATAATATAGCCTGAACAGGATAAACTACCCCCATTTTGCAGAAAAAAGTGTAGGCGGTCAGCTATGCAGAGTGGACTCAGTGCTTTTTACATGGCACTAGCATAGGTGAGTTTAGATTTGGAATGAAGAATTTAATAAAACAACTTTGTCACTATTAAGCTGGTATTCAGAAAATAAATTAACATGAGTTTTTAATGGAAGATGCAAATTTAAATTACTTTAAAACAGGAAGTTTGTATGATATAACCAAGGGCATCCTTAAGCAGGTTGATATCAAAGGATTGGATAAGGAATGGACACATTGGATAATGTAGTCACAGACATAATTCTTAAGAGTGAAGGACATAATTTCAACTGGGTATAAAAAGGGACCTCAAGAAGACTACATTCCACCAGACATCCATCACAAACATAAAACAATACAAAAATCAAAATGCTGAGCAATACCTTTTGTTTTATTACACATGTACATATATGTGTATATGTATTTAGAAATTTCTTCCTTTATTATTTTTTTTTTTTATATACAAGGGTTCATTCTATTTTCACATAAGACTGACATCGCAAGACTGAGTGGATTCACAAGCTGTGTACTCCCAAATAAAATCTGTAAATATTCAATAAAGGGAGAGAAAGAAACATTTTAAGTTAGCAAAATCTTTGGGAAAATTAATAAAATTGCTAAGGTAGAAAAAGAGGAAAGTAGCTGCAAAAATATTAATATATAATAAAGAATAGGGAGAGATGAATGAATGAATGAATGAATGAATGAATGGATGGATGGATGGATGGATGGATGGATGGATGAATGGATGGGTAGATAGATAGACAGACAGAGAGAGAATGAGTATTTCTTTGAAATCATCACACTCTTTACAAAAGTGTATTTTACCAATTCCATATGCTGTAAAAATGTTACATATTTAGATTCAAACCCTCAGAAGAAATTATATAAAGTGACATGTCAAGGTCTTCTGACTGTTTTATATGGAAAGCTGTGTCATTCCTGAGCAAGGAGATCGATAATCAAAGACATTCCAGTAATGACCATCCAGTCTTTTTCTCTTGTTTTCTGTTTCAGACACCATATCTAGGAACATATGATTTGATGTGTCCTCTTTTTCTTTTAAGAGAATAAATCTGTTACTTAAGGGAGATTTGGCTGCTATTACTATCAGGTTGAGTGACTACATAGTGACTTCAGGTTTGAAATTAATCAAAGAAAAATGTGAAAATGATTCATTGTTCATCTTATTTTTCATGTGACACTTCTAAATTTTAAATCATTGGTACCTTAAGCAAGTGTCTTCTACCATTGCCCAAGGCCAAAAAAAACCTTGTGAGTGGATTTTGGTAAATAGAAACTGAAAGAAGCCTGTTGTATATATGCATGTGTGTGTGTTTGTGTCTCCTTGTCTTGACACACGATTGTTATAAAAGAATGTTGTTTATTTCTAATATTCTGTGAAAATATGTCTGCTGATGTGGAAATATTACCTTGCTTGGAAACAGGAAATTCTGCCTCAATAAATTCTGTCTGACCCACACAATCATGGAAAAGTGGATGTTAAAATGATGATGATGATGATAAAGTCCTTTATATCTTCGGGGATTTTATGAAACACTCACAATGCTTTTGTGGTACATTACAGAATAGGATTGCTGTTTTTATCTTCCAGGTTTCAATCAATCCCACATGAGCAAATAAATTCAGTGATATGGTTCTGCATAGTTTCTATCTACCAAACTTCCTCTCACGAGGTACTGGTCAACCTGGAGCTAATGAAAAGTCACTTGCCCAAGGTACTGCAAAGCAGAATCAAACATAGAACCACAAGGTAGCAAAGTGAACTTCTTTAGCGCACAACCCTACGTCTGATTATTGATAATTAAAGTTAAAGTTAAGGCTGCAAGCTGGCAGAACTGATACTGCACTAGAGAAAATGCTAAGTGGCATGAGTTATGAGTTCAAATGCTGCTGGGGATGATAAAGTTAGTACCAGTTAAACACTGGGGTTGATGGAATCAACTTAACCCATCTCTCCCCAAAATTGCAGGCTTTGTGCAAAAACTTGAAACCAAGAATTAAAGTCAAAATTTAGTTGTGCTGTCTTTTATGAAGAATTTTCTTTTCAACATCTATTTTTTCTCTCATGCCAGCACAAAGGAGAAGCATTTTAGATATCTGTATATTCTGCACATTGATGCAATAATAATTTTCACAGCAGGATGTCATTTCTATTACTAACTACTTAACAGTGCCAGTGGAGCTTGTTTCTGAATAGTCAACTGTCATCTTGCCAGAGCATACAACATATTGGTTGAGTCTATCATTATTTTTAGCAACTGTGACTCTTATGTGAATGTTTATTAAAGCTTGGTTCTTACATATTACTCATAGACGCATACACATATTACTCATACACACACATATATACACTTCTATACATAGATATTAATTTTTTTAGAAAATACTGTGGAAACAATCTGTCATATTCAATTGGTAGAAATCTACAAGAACATTTTTTTCTTTATGCAACACATTTGAAATTACAATTGTTTCCCCTCTGCACATGAAATTGCAATTATCTTCCCCCCACCACATTTGAAATTACAATTATTTCCCTTCTAATTTGAAATTACAATTATAAAAGACACCTGCCCAAGCTACTGTGCAGTGGGACTGAACCTGAAACCACATGACGGTGAAGTGAACTTCTTAACCACATAGCCATGCCTGCACATATACACATATGTGTGTGTGTCATCATCATCATCATCATCTTCAGTGTTTTGACATCCACCTCCGCATGCTTGTATGAGTCAGATGGAATTTGCTGAGGTGGATTTTCCATGTCCAGAAGCCTGTCACCAACCCTCAACTTACTGTTGCCAAGTAAGGTAATATTACCTCATGAGCAGACAGGTTTTTCACAGTGCATAAAAATTCCATTTTCTAAATTAGACAAACTCCTTACTATTAATAAGTTGTAACAAAAAAAAACAAAAAAAATTTTTTTTCTTTTTCTATAACAATAATTTCACTGTTATAAGTTCAAAAATAACATTTACCTCTTAAATTTTCACATGTAGCAATGCATCATTATCCACCTGAGGGGGAATTAAAAACATTTATTTTTCATGCGATTTTGAGGAATCTAGTTTTTTAACCTAAGTAACCAAGAACCTGCTGATTTCAATTCATTGTTGTAATATGGAGGACAAAAACAAAAACAAAACAATACATATATAGGAATCTTTACCTTTGTATCTGTCTTTAGAGATGCCATCATGTCTTTAATTTGTTTGACTTCAGTTGTGGTGATTCCTCCAATTACGTATATTATCAAGAGGGGGTGGTCATTGGGTCTTGGTTTTGAGATATTCATAAAGAGCCTACGAAATAACAATAATAATAACACCAACAACAACAATGATAATAATCCTTTCTACTATAGGCACAAAGCCTGAAATTTAAGGGGAGGGGTTTGTCGATTACACCGACAGCCCCCGGGTTCAACTGGTAATTCATTTTATCGACCCTGAAAGGGCGAAAGGCAAAGTCGACCTTGGCGGAATTTGAATTCAGAATGTAAAGATGGACAAAATGCATTTTGTCCAGTGTGCTAATGATTCTACCAGCTTGTCACCTTAATAACAACAACAACAACAATAATAATAATTACCTTTTTTCTTTAGGAAAAGCAACAACAAGAACTGTAAAATTCAGGCATAAGGCCAGCAATTTTAGACAATAGGAAAAATTTATAACATTGACCTCAATGCTCAACTGGTACTTATTTTATTGACCTTGAAAGGACGAAAAACAAAGTTGACCAATAATAATAATAATAATAATAATAATAATATAGAAAGGATTGAGATAACTCCTCCTGAACCAGTTGAAGACACACAAGATGTCGAAATATCGTTCACTGCATAACAATGGTACTCTTCTTTTAATTTTGACTCAATATCTTCAGGAGGAGCTACCTCAATCCTTTCTATATTAATAATAATAATAATAATAATGATAATAATAATAATAATAATGGTGATGATTTCAAATTTGGCACAAGGCCAGTAATTTCCCCATGGCCAAACTAGTTTTTCACAGAAGACTTGAAACAACATTGCTTGTATGATAGTGACATTCATTTACACCGATCATGTGATGTCAAGACAAGCGAATACACACAACACAAACATGCATATTTTTATTTATATATATATATATATATATATATATATATATACACATACGAGTGAGTGGACAAATGGCTGATGACTTTTCAACTTTAATAAAATAGTGTACATATATATCGTTTCAGCAGGGAAGGCAGACATTAAATGATGATGATGATGATGATGATGATATATATATATATATATGTACAGGGTGCAATGGATAAATTGTTGCCATTTTATATTTTGAATTTCATGCAAGCGCATTGTTTGTTTTTGATTTCGTCAACTACACAGAATAGTAGGGTCAGTTGAGCACCATCTCTCAGAAAAACAGTATCACGATACAATTCACTCTGCCAGAAATTTGGAAACAACATGCTGTACTGCTTGGAATTTGCGCTGGGAGCTCCAATATGAAAATTTCATAGTATTTGGGTGTCAATCTGAGGATCTGTACGAAGAGTGATAAAAACCAAACATCCAGTCAACATCATGGTGTTTGAAGTGATCACTAGTGATGGCAACGTTATGCCTCTATTCATCTTCCCACACAGCCCCAGACACAGAGACATACATCAAGTGCCTGGAGGAGGTAGAGAGGGTGGCTACTGGAAAACCCTGTGTCTGGCAACAGGACTCTGCATCATGCCACACAAGCAGGAGAACCCAGTCATGGCTGTCAGACAATTTCTGCGACCATATCACCCCTAACATCTGGCCACCTAACTCCCCAGACTGCAATCCCCTTCGTTATTATGTGTAGGGGCGCAAAACTCTTTGTAACACCAAAGATGAACTGAAGGAAAGGATTATGGCAGCATTCGCCAACTTAAACAAGGAGACTGTTCAGAAGAGTTGCAGGAGATTCTGAAGTCATCTGGCAGCCATGGTTGAAGCCAATGATAATTTTATTGGATAAATTTACTCTTGAGTATTTCAAAATATTTTTATGTAATTTTGGTAAATATATCTGTTAAAATGAGACGTCAGTGTTATTATTCATTTTTGTGTAATTTTGACAACAGTTTATTCACTGCGCCCTGTGTGTGTGTATATATATATATATATATATATATATATATATATATATATATATATATATATATATATATATATATATATATATGTATGTATATATATATATATATGTATGTATATATATATATATATATATATATATATATATATATATATACATATATATGGGGTTGTATTCATTAAGTAATAGTTACTTCCTTACCCAAAACCAGTTTTCAGAAGATCTTTGAGGCCACCAGTTTTACATTCAACATCAACCAAGTCAACTTTATTTGGATCAAATACTAATTCAACTATTTGTCTCAAGATGGATTTGTAATGAGGGGGACTGCTTTCATCTCCTGCCTTAAGAACAGAACTGAAAATAAAGAAGAAAATTTTGTTTTAATTAAGTAACAACATTGTATCCATTTATGTAGGCAACCTCACTGCATTTTTTTAAAAAACAATTTACTGTTCAGTAAAGAATATTTTTTAAAAACACTTTTTAACAATGGTGTCATAGATTGGATAGATAATCAATCTGGCATAGCACCATACTTTACCATCATCTTGTTTCTGAGGCTTAACATCCTCAGAGTTGATTACACCACATCCCCCCATATCTTCATTGATCCTCATCTACTATGGCCACTATCTATTTATATGTACACAGCAGGTGGTTGTGGTGGTGGCAGCAATACCTCCACCACCACCATCGTCATTTAATACCCATCTTCTATACTGTGAGTTGATGCTTAGGCAGGATCCAACATACCAGAGGACTGCATCAAGCTCCAGTGTCTACCTTGGCATGGTTTTTGTGGTTGGATGCCTTTCTTAATACAACAACTTTACAAAGTGTACTGGGTGCTTTTTTTTTTATCTGACACTGGCACTAGCAAGGTCACAAGGAATTTGCAAGACAAAGAAAAGACCCTTCACAGACAGGGAGATGAGCATATGCCAGGTGTTGAGAGGTTAAAATATGATAGAGGAACGGGCACAGGTGTCTTGTTACAAAAGGAGATATTATATAAGGGTGGATGGGAGTAGCTGGAAAGAAGACAAAGATGGTGGCAACAAAGTATCAGAGCATACTTTCAAGATACAAGAAAGTGAGCACAAGAGAAAATACAAAGAATTAGGAAAGGTGGGTGGATAAGGTCACTAAGGTGTGAAAAGAGCATGACAGAAGGTTAGAAATTTGTGTAGAGGTGAATGTAGCAAATGGAACAAGGGTGGAGATGTGATCACTATTACATGTCCAAAACCACAGCATATATCAGCTAATGCCTTTAGGTTTCTCTACTTCTGATAGAGAAAAATAATCTTATTCTGGTAGTCAAACATAAAGAAAAATAAATAAATAAAAAGACATATACCTAAACTGCTTGAGGTCTTCTCTTGCATCACCAAGGCCTTTCAATTTTTCCCACACACCTTGGACTATCACAGACACTGTACCTTCAGTATGGTTATCTTTAACTAAAAGGCAATATTCAAATATTACATTTTCAGATAACATACAAGATAAATTTTTTTTTCTTAAATTACAAATTCTATAGAAGAAAGAATTAACATCTTTAATATAAATTATATCAATGGCTACACAGTTGATGTAGTTAGTTGGGTGTAGAGTTTATAAAATGAAAGGGTGATATTTCATATCCCACTGCTAATGTTGCACTGTTTATTTGGTACAGAGATGCTTTGCAACCACTTGGTTTTTAATTTGGTCCCACTGTGTGGCATATTGGACAAGTGTCACCTTGGAGTAACCAAAGCCTTGTGAATGGATTTGGTAGACAGAAACTAAAAGAAGCCAGTGAGCTGGCAGAAACGTTACCAAGCCGGGCGAAATGCTTAGCAGTATTTCATCTGCCGTTACGTTCTGAGTTCAAATTCCGCCGAGGTCGACTTTGCCTTTCAACTTTTCAGAGTCGATAAATTAAGTACCAGTTATGCACTGGGGTCGATGTAATTGACTTAATCCCTTTGTCTGTCCTTGTTTGTCCCCTCTATGTTTAGCCCCTTGTAGGCAATAAAGAAATAAGAAACTAAAAGAAGCCTGATGTGTGTGTGTGTGTGTCTGTGTGTGTGTCTATGTTTGCTCCACCCCATTCTGCGCCTTATCACTGGGGTTGGTTTATTTGACTAAAACACTTCAAGGCTTCATGCACAATTTACTTCTGTATAATTCAAAGCAGCAGAAGCCCTTTGTTAAACTAACTGATAAACAAAAGCAGAATCTGTGCAAAAAGTGGTGGTGGCCAGTATTGGAAAAAAATTATACAATGAACATTGTAGGTATGGCTGATTCTGTATGCTGTAGGGAAAAGTGAAAGCTAATGTTTGGGGGCCATCATTTCACTAGAGGACAAGAGATGAGCTCACAATGTAATCTTTCTGTTTTCTCCAGGACATGAATTTATCAAAACTTAAACTATAATTGGTTTTAAATTTTGGCACAAGGCCAGTAAGTTTGAGGGGAGGGAGCTAATCAACTAAATTGACCCCAGTGCTCAACTGGTACTTATTTTATCAACCTTGAAAGAATAAAAGGTAAAGTGGACCTTGGTAGCATTTGAACTCAGAACATAAAGACTGACAATACAAAAAAAAACTCAAACTATATTGGCAAATGTTTTATAAACATATTCTTACTCCTGTAAGTACAGTTTGGACATAGATAGACTATGTCAAACTGTTTTACTCCCAGATATCATGTGATTGACCAGACTATCAGATGTTGGTATACATCACTGGTCACAATGCACTTTGCATTATTTTAGCTTTTGAATGATGCCACCTTGCTGGCTAGGTTAACAGGCCAACATTCTCCCTGACTGGAAAACTAATCCATCACAGGGTTACCCATTTACAGCTGAGTCAACTGGAGTAACGTGAAATGAAGTGTTTTGCCCAAGAACACAATGTACTGCCTGGTCTGGGAATCAAACCTATGATCTAGTGACTGTGAATGAAACACCCTAACCACTAAGCTATGTGCATTTGCACTCCAGATATATTACTATTGAAACTGTTAAAACCATAGGAGTCGTGATCACCTTATTATATGCCAAAGGTGACCAAGTTGATTGGTAAGAAAAGTCTGATATGAAGTGGCTGAGTTCATTTCAAGCATTGGGCCTCATGGAGGCGAAATGGCTGAGTTCCTTTCAAGTGTTGGGCCTCATGGAAGCAAAGTAGCCAAGTTCCTTTCGAGTGTTGGGCCTCACGGAGGCTATGACTGAGACCTTTGGCATTATGTTGTGCTTGAGAAGACCCATCAAGCTGAGCAAAACTGCAGACGTGGCAGATACTGGTGTTACACAAATGGCACCTGTGCCGGTGGCACGTAAAAGCATCTATTACACTCTTGGAGTGGTTGGTGTTAGGAAGGGCATCCAGCCATAGAAAACCATGCCAAATCAGACTGGAGTCTGGCACAGCCTTCCAGCGTACCAGCCTGATCAAACCGTCCAACCCATGCCTGCATGGACAACAGACATTAAATGATGATGATGATGATGATGATGATGATGGAGAAGAAGGAACCACTGCTGCCACCACCACTGTTCATTGAAGGTTCATTCATTGAGTCTTCATTTTTGCTGTTAATACTTTAAAACCTGGTCAATAGGATATTAAAGCTGTTTTACAAAAAATAGCACTGAAACGAAATATTTTCTCATGAGCCATATACACAGTAGCTTTCAAGGCTGTAGCTTGGCCACCACTGGTATATATAGTACAAATATGATATGAACACAGACAGACATTTTTATGCTTGTCCAGTGTCATTTGCTTGATATACCCAAGGTTGAAGAAGGAATATATCTTACCAAGTGCTTTTGTTATCGGAGGTAAATTCTTCAACTCTATCAGGATTTCTTTCACAATGCCTGCCTGAAATAAATAGAAGAAAAAAATATTTTTGAATTAAATGGTTCAATTGGTTTCACATTTTATTTTTCTATGTAAAAAGAAAGAGAAATAAATGATTTTATTTCTTATGGAGATTGTCAGCTTCAATAAATCTTTATTAGAATATGGAAAGTAATTCTTATCAATGCTAAACATTTGATGCTACATTTAACCCTTTCGTTACTGGATTTATTTTGAGATGCTCTGTGTTTCTTTCAATTACTTTAAATGTAACAAAGAATTTAGTAAAATTAACTTAGTTATCATTAAGCTAGTGTTAGGAACATAAACTATGAAAGGAAAAGATTTTGTACCCAGATTTAACACTAAATTAGGGGTATGACTTACATATGAGTAAATATTACTATATTTACTTAGGATATTTTTGATAGCAAAACAAAGAAATGTAAATAATTATTAAAAATTACCTGCAAGCCTTGTTCTTCTTTTGTCCATAAATAACGATCTTTCCCAGCCAATGAATAACAATAAAGAAGGAGACACCATATGTCATCTAGACTGTATAATCTGAAAAATAAGACATACAGAAAACTTGAACCTGGAATTTTTGAATCATTAAGTTAGTGATCATCATCATCATCGTCATTTAACGTCCACTTTCCATGCTGGCATGGGTTGGACGGCTTGACTGAGGACTGGCAAACCAGGAGGCTGCACCAGGCTCCAATCTGATCTGGCGAGGTTTCTACAGCTGGATGCCCTTCCTAATGCCAACCACTCCGAGAGTGTAGTGGGTGCTTTTTACATGCTGCTGGCATGAGGGCCAGTCAGGTGGTATTGGCATCAACCATGCTCGAATGGTGCTTTTTACGTGCCACTGGTTATTAAAACATAATATTCTGCTTAAGCTAACTGATATGTAGTCACTTAATCTACTAGAAATAGCAACCAAATCTCCTCAAATTATACTCTAGAGGAGTGGTTATGGTTATTAGTCTTTTTAATTTTGTGGTAGTACACTCAAGATCAAACAAAAAAATTATTATGGCACACATTGCATGGAAAATTAGAAAAAGGACTGTTTTAAAATTAAAAATTTGATAACAAAGAAAACTATGTCTTTGTATTTTTAATTGTACACATATATAACAAAATTATAGGTGAGAATTTTTTTAAACTTCAAGCAGTGTAAAGATTTTCTAAAGCCTTAAATTTGCTTGCTCATCCATTTTTGCATCTGTTTTCTATGCTAATATGGGTTAGATAAATATATAATATCAAAGCATTATATTACAGCTGGATGCCCTCCCTATCACTTACCCGTACCTGTTTTTCAAGTAATCAAGCTCCAATTCCAAACATCTTAAAAGGTGCACAACCAGATGATTTGTTGACAGGGAAATAAGAGTGTCACCACTTGTAGTTCGGTGTTTTCTCATGCAAAGCACGCAGGAAGTAAACATTTGCATAGATGAATGCACACACACACACACACATGTGACAGGCTTTGTACAGTTTCCCCCAATCAAATTCACTCATAAGATAATTTTTAAAAATCTAAGGTGCACCTAGATCATCATCATCATCATCGTTTAACGTCCGCTTTCCATGCTAGCATGGGTTGGACGACTTGACTGAGGACTGGTGAAACCGGATGGCAACACCAGGCTCCAATCTAAATTTGGCAGAGTTTCTACAGCTGGATGCCCTTCCTAACGCCAACCACTCAGAGAGTGTAGTAGGTGCTTTTACGTGTCACCTGCACGAAGGCCAGTCAGGCGATACTGGCAACGGCCACGCTCGAAATGGTGTCTTTTATGTGCCACCCGCACAAGCCAGTCCAGGGGCACTGGCAACGATCTCACTCGAAAATCCTACGGAGGCCAATCAGGCGGTACTGGCAACGGCCACGCTCAAAATGGTGCATCTTATGTGCCACCTGCACAAGAGCCAGTTCAGGGGCACTGGCAACGATCTCACTTGGCTTGCCGGGTCTTCTCATGCACAGCACATTTCCAAAGGTCTCGGTCAGTAGTCATCGCCTCGGTGAGGCCCAATGTACGAAGGTCTTGCCTCACCACCTCAGCCCAGGTCTTCCTGGGCCTACCTCTTCCACGGGTTCCCTCAACTGTTAGGGTGTGGCACTTTTTCATGCAGCTATCCTCATCCATTCTCACCACATGTCCATACCAGCGCAATCGTCTCTCTTGCACACCACAACTGATGCTTCTAATGTTCAGCTTTTCTCTCAAGATACTTACACTCTGACGGGTATTCACATTGACATTACACATCCAACGGAGCATACTGGCTTCATTCCTTGCGAGCTTACGTATGTCCTCAGCAGTTACAGCCCATGTTTCACTGCCATGTAGCATGGCTGTTCGTACACATGCGTCATACAGTCTGCCTTTTAGATATTTCTTATAAAGTACTACTTGAGAATGACTGTCTTAGAGTCTTAAAAGAGACTTATTAAATAGTGTAGCATTCAATAATGTAGCCCTGGATACTTCTAAAAAGACTGAAAAACTATCAATTATAGATCTGCTGGATTAAGATTCAACTGGTGAACAAAAACAATGCATTTCATTTGAGCCTCAGAAAATTCCGGTTTGGTGAAACATACAAAAACATATGGAATGAAATGGAAACAAAGTAAACTTGTCATATGGTAATATAAATTCTATCACAAATTACCTTCCTTCATGAGGTTTATGTCGTTCGCTTTGACACATCCGTAATATTTCAGAGATTTCACTCAAAGGAGAGACATTCTTTTCAGCAGTAGTTTGTAAAATAACTTTTTCCATTCCTTGAAGATGTTTAAAATGACTATTAGATGGATGGTTTGACATTTGTACAGCAGCCAAAGCAACTTGTATTGCTGCCAAATGTTTTTGAATCACATCATATCTTCCCCTGGAAATGAAAAAAAGAAAAAATAGAGATTCTTTTTTTTTTTTTTTTCTCTCTTTCTGCAATAAAACTTCAAGAATTTTACAGCTTTACAACATAATCCCACATTTTACAATATTATTTGTTTGGAAAAAGAACAGAATATTACATGTAATTTTGTGAATAAAAATCATACATTTTACAGAAGTTGTCATCAGTTAATTAGAACAAAGTGCATGGTATTACATGGCATTCGCAATGACTGCCACATGTAACATTGTGCTCAATGTAAATCCTAGTGAAAACTTATTGAATTAAAATGAAGTTGCAAGAAAGTACATAAAACATTTAGGACAAACAGTTTTTCTGTTAAATTCTCCCATTTTCTTAGCTTCAGTTTCTATTAGTGACAGACCAATTTCATTCCTACTTTATAGCTATATCATAAATGAAAATGTAAGCACTGAGCTTCAAAAAACAATCACTTCAAGAATATGTAAATATTCTAATTCATAACAGTATCCATGTTATTGTTGAAAACTGAATGCATAAAAATAAAACATGATATACTGTATCCATCCACCAGGCCTTGTACTGAATGCTATGTCTTAGGCCTCCTTCTCAGAATATTGACTTCCTGAAATTCTTTTGCAGTGTAGGTTTTTCTGCAGTTATTGATTTGCAACTTTTCAAGAGGAATGTGAGGCTGAATTTAAGATGTTTCTAGCAGCAGTGGTTTTTCAAAATGGTTCATTATGACAAAATATGTAAGGCAGCGAGCTGGCAGAATCGCTAGCACGCTGGATCAGGTGCTTAGCAATATTTCACCCATTGCTACATTCAGAGTTCAAATTCCGCCGAGGTCAGCTTTGCGTTTCATCCTTCCAGAGTCGATAAAATTAGTACCAGTTACACACTGGGGTTGATGTATTCAACTTAATCCCTTCCCCCAAAATTTGAGGCCTTGTGCTTCTAGTACAAAGGATTATGACAAATTATGTAGGAGGCAGTGAGCTGGCACAATTATTAGCATGTTGTACAAAATTCATAGTGACATTTCTTCTGGCTCTTTATGTTCCGATTTCAAATCCTTGCCAAGGTCAATTTTGCCCTTCATCCCATCAGGGTCAATGAAATAAAGTACCAGTCAAACGCTAGGGTCAACATACTTGGCTTTCCCCTTCCATTCAAAACTGTTCGCCTTGAACTCTGCAACAGACCAGCGTCTTATTCAAAGTGAGTGTTGTGATCTTAGTCACTCATACACTGAAGAAGCCAGTCCTACAGCTTGAGGAAAAAGAAAAAAAAAAAGTAGATGCTAGTAATTGGTCATGACCCAATTTTTACCAATTTCCTGTGGAGGTTGGTAAAATAAGAACTGTTTAAGTAATCAAATAAATCTAATCAATTATAACCACCTCTTTATATGTGTGATCTTTTGCTTATTTTCAAAATAATTATTTCTGATGACCAGAATAAATAAAACAAGAAAAAGAAATCTCTAATGTAATTAATAAATTAGATTTAAACTTTTTTTCTCTAGCTATGAGTTACAAAAAAATAATGGAATAGTTTTTTTAACTACTTTATTTTTTTAATAAACAAAGAAATCATTTTTAATGTTAAAAGTTCTCTGTGTAAATATTACTTTGTTTTTTTTTCCTTTTTTTTTTAAATCATGACACTCATCAACTATTAAGATCCTTTGAAGAATCATAGAGAGGTAATCAATTGAGTTTAAAGACAATTATTAGCTAAGAAAGAATCAGGGTCATTTTACAGTATTATAGATCCCTAGGCAGAAGAATGTTCTGGGCTCTATTGTACTTATGCATTGACTGCAAACCACAACATACATAGAAGCTCCTGGGCAACTGGCCCGGTGTACCCATGTCTTGAGATGGTACTGAAAAGAATAACGTGTGACATGCAAACAACCACTTCACCATGTTGCATGGTTTAGTTTATGTGGAGTGAAATACACAAAAATTATGTTTGGATCAGTTTATGCAACCATATTTCTAATTCTGTCCTTTGAAATGAATAAATAAATATTAATTAAACTATATATTGCATTTATGAAAGCTTTCTGCTAATCTTTCAAAGTTAACTTTATGTAAACCCCAAATGAACTGAATTTTTTTTGTCTGATTCTAATAATAATGAGTTTATTGTATATATTGTTCAAATGCACAACTAACAATCTTTTTTTAATGGTTTAGCGATGATTACCTCCCCTGACTCTTCAGTAGATCTAAAGGATGTGTAAGGAGCTAATTTATTTGCAAAAAAAAGCTTAAAACATACTTGAACAAATTAAGTGTTGATTTTATACTGTCAACAATGTTTCGATTCACAGCGACTTTAACGGGGAGCTTTTCTTCCACTGCAGCTTGAAGAACACTGGCGTTAATTTCTGACATTGCTTCCTGTGGAGAAATTTAGTCAAAAAATATATAGTACAAATGCACAAACATATATTTCCAAATATCTTTCTTTGTATTTCTTTTTTAAAAAAAAAAAAGACCTTACCTAATCCTCTTAATATATTGCTTTAATATTCAATGCCATATTTCAGTCCATAATGGCTACCTCTGAAGAGTGCAGGGTTACATAATCAGACTTATCTAATATTCCGTTGAACCCCTAGTGTGAAACCGATTAGTAAGATCAGCCGTAATGGTTATATAATACTGCACACTTCAATTAATATATATATATATATATATATATATATATATATTTATATTTAATTTCATTTTTTTATGTATTTCTTCTTTGAAATACTAGGTCACTTATCAACTATTTGTGAATAAAATAATTCTAAAACTATGACCAACATTTAGGCACAGCTATGGTTGTGTTGTTAAAAAATTGCTTTGCACCCATACTGTTTCAGGTTCAGTCCTACTGTGCAGTACTTTGGGCTACTATTTTCTGCTATAGCCTTAAACTGACCAACAAATATCATGTGAGTGAATTTGGTAGATGGAAACTGTACAGAAACTCACCAAATTTATAACTTTGTATGTGTGTGTCCATGTGCACATGTTTGTTTGCACATCTGTGTGCTTGTCAACTTGTGTTGGTTTGTTAACATCCCCATATTCTAGGGGTTCAGCAAAAAAGAGACCAACAAAATAAAGTAGCAAACTCAAAATAACCGCTGGAGTCAATGTGATCGACTAAACCCTTTAATGTGTTGCTGCAGCATGGCCACATTCCCTTGAATGAAGCCAGTAAAAAGAAACAAAAATAATATCTGCAAATTAATATTAGCAGATATTGGTAATTTTCTAATTTACAAAACATAAATTAAGACATGGACACTAGATTATAACATTTACTAATTGAACAACAGAAAATAGAAATAGAACAACCAAGGCTGTTCAAATACCTTTTGATTATTTTTTATAAGAATATTAATGAGATCCCTTTCATTCTCATCATAAGCAGAAACCAAACATCCTGGAGCAATGGCAGGTTCATCAGAAGATACTGGTTTTTCTGAAACACTATTGAAATAAACAAAATGTTGATAAAGTCTTTTAAAATTTTCTTAAAGATTTGAAAGATAGTGGAGATTTGATTTGACTATAAATATATATATCTGTAATTCCAGAGACAAATGGTGGATGTCAGAGACCAAGTAGATAAGAATTGGAATGATTCAGTGAAGTCAATGCAGTTTATTTTGGAAGAGGTGATGGCATTAATACATGGCCAGATAGTGAATTATAAAGAAATGAGATTCTGTTATTACCATTAACCCTTTAATTGTAAAATTAAATTTGATGATTATTCTAGTAATGATGTTAAATATCTACCAAACAATAGAATTGGTATTTTCTACAAATTGCCTCAATAAATCTGACATGTCTCATCAAGAAAATAATTTCAAACATGACATTCTTCAACAAAACATAGTGTGGTATATAAACTGCTTTCCACAGTTAAAAGTAATGAAATTTTGAGAGGATTTTTCTGATTTCCACAATAAAAGGGTTAATGACAATTGCACATCTATTAACAACCTATTTAAAAGTGATCTGTAAGGAATGTGAGATAATGTGAAGTATTCATATGTAATACACTTGATACTTCAAATAAGCTAAGATAGAAACTTGGTAAAGAATTTGTGAGGAGTCCTATGTATGCTGTAAGGAGTTTGTCATAGTGTATGCAGAAGTTAGGAGTTGTAATAGAGAAGCTTGTTTAATAGATATGAAGTTAATTTGTGACATGAATTATCATTCCAGCTATGTCATACAGAATGGAGTGAACAAAATCCAAAATCAAAATATGATGTGGCCACTTAAATGATCATATTTGATAAATGACAATTTAAGAAATAGAGATTAGATTTTGAATAGGAGACAGGACTTTATATGAAAAGTAGCTCTGACTTGTACAGTTTATCAAATTTATTTTAAAATTTTCTAAAGTTTACAAGTATTGGAAATTATGAGAGACAAGTAAAAACAATGTGTGTATAACATCATTAATACAGATATAATTTTTTGATAAGAAGTAACAAGAACAATGTGGTGGTGAGTTGAGCTATGAAGACATTTAAGAAAAACTAATAATTATACATAATTATATACAATATAAACTAACTGATCTACAGCATTGTATACTACAATTAATTAATGTGTACTAAATAATGCAAAATCTTATAATTCTAGACATATAAGGAAAAAAAGGATACTTTTCTTGTGATTGATTTCACTGGCCATTGACCATGCTAGGGAGGATTGTTTGTTTACTGCTGTATAAACAATCAAATCTATTTTGCTTTCAATATATTTCCATTCTTTAATTTCTTAACTGTAGACAAAATCATGTTGAGCTTTTTTAAATTTATCAATGTTTTAGAAGGTTTGGTTGATTTTAAATAAGTGGCACTCTTCAATTAGTTGTACTTTTCAGTTATTGTTTCATACTCATTTGGGACTCTACTTTTGATTTTAGTTCTGTATTTGCATATTACAAGGGCAAGAAAATTGGTAACAGTAGATTTGTCTTTTAAACACTTCTTATAACAACATTCTCTCCATCAAAAATATAACTCATTGCTTAGCAATTCAGAAACTGCTGTTAAACACCATCAACATGAATGATTTGTGATCTGGAAATAGTTAAAGCTGTTATTCTGCCCCAAGGCAAGCCTCACTCAACCAGCCCATGAACAAAAACAATCCAAACATGATCAAACTATCAACTTTTTTTCTAGACATAGTTTATCATGGATTTCATTATCCAACATGTTTCTCCAAGTTTAAAACAGTAGGAAAAAAAGAGTTTCTTTGAATAAGAACTGAAATAGAACTACAAACATACAAACATACAAAAGCAAATCCATCTTCCAACAGTTGGCATGGTGTGTCAGCATTGCAAACTATGTCAAACAAGTTCATATTGAATACAATAATTTCTGAACTTACTTTGAATCTGGCCTCATGGATTCCATGTTTATATTACGGTCAATGATGTGTCCAGGTAATGAAGGTAAAATTGACAATATTTTATCAAAGAGAGTTTCTGTCTGATGACCAACAGCACCAACAATGTCCAAAGAACGATCCACAAAAATAACCGATGCTTTACTGGCACAATTCTATTTCAGGTGAAAATATAAAACATACTAGTTAAAATAAGATAGGGCTATGGTTTTTTCAACGCTTTTCACAAATATCATTAATTAGTGTTTTTAGTATTAACCTAAATATTTTACCAAGATGTGATAGAGTTAAAAAAATGTTGTGTTAACAGTTGAGGGAAGCCAGATTCTTAGATGGATGAAGGAAGAATGAGACAGGATAGATGTAGTAGACGTTTAAATCATTCAATTCTGATGAGAGCTGATGTAAAACAGAGACAAAGGGAAGAGATGCTGCAGTGCACACCTGACCTCAGGAACTGGGCTTCATTGATGATAATATGGACAAAATAAAATTCTAACAAAAATACAGGCTCTCTTGGTGTGGAGTGGGATAGGTAAAAGAAATTTGTGCGATTGACTCATAACATACTCTTTATTATTAATATTGCATACATATATATATATAGTTGTACTGATGCCTATAGCAATGAACATTGTATCCAGCTTTATGGGCAACGAATTATGATTAGGTGAATCATAGTCCTGCATTTGAGAGCCAATTGCCTTTGTCATAGATATGGTACACCATCAGTGTATATTTATGAACTGATGCCCCTTCAGTCAGTAAGATGTCATCATATTGATTCGGTCACATGTCACACTATGTTTTCCCTGTAGGTAGTCATTGACCTGCAGCTGTTTAAAATGGAAACTAGCCACATCGATAACACCAGTCGAAGAAAGCCAGCATCTCCTCTGACCAACTAATAAATAAATGAATAAATGCACACACACACACCCACATACAAACATATATTTCTTACTTTTCGTCGAGATTTTGCAGGTCCATAGTTTTCTAATTCCATAGCAATACATCGACTGGTATGTCCAACGGAATAGATGTCTTCTTTTACGGAGAGTTGTTCCAAAATGTCATTAAATGATGACACAAACATCTGAAAAGATAGGCAAGTAACACAACTTATAATTAATTCCAAAATTAAAAATAAACTACTAAAAATGCAATGGCAAGTATTTATTGACCTTTTTCTTTCCTTTAAAAATCAGCACAAACTTTCTGGACAACCCAATATATTCATAAGTCTTGAGGTTTTGGTTATGTATTTGAATGCATGTTTTTTGATGATTCCCAAAGCACCTATTATCATAGCGATTGTTTCCCAGTAGCAAAACATTGCTTTTACAGTACTCCCACTTGCAACAAGAAGCTGTACCAACTCATAACACCTATTTACAGCTAAAGCGATTTGGCCATTAAGAGCTTAAAATTCTATATATATGAATAAAATTGTTTTCTAGTGCTGGGTTACAAACTGATGTCTTTTCAGCTTAGAATCAATTACTGTCAGAAACTAACAATTATACAAAATATCTCTTAATAAAGGAAGATGAACTCTATTATAACATTTTTTTTTTTTTTATGAATATCAAATTTTTTCAGTAGTTAAGCATCATAAATTTGAATTAGAAAATTGTTTAGCACCTACATAGCTTCCCCAGAACATCTGGATGGAAGTTGCCAAAAATAAAAGAAATCTCTCCAGTTTGATAAAAATTGGTTTAAATCAAATTCTGTTTTAGTTTTTTTTTTTAATGTATCTAAGCTTACAATACTATTAAATTCATTTCAATAGTAGCCAAGAATCAACAATTAACTATGAATATCATCATCATCATCATCATTTAACATCCATTTCCCATGCTGGCATGGGTTGGATGGTATATAAAATGTAAAGAATGATTTTTTTTCCTTTAGATCATTATAATTTGGTAATTTACTATGAAATTCCAATTGGTAAAAACAGCAGTTATTTAGCAACTAATCACATTTGATACTGCTTTAATCTTCCCTTTATCTTCATCTTTTAGTTAGAATTATCTAGTTACATGAAATGTTGATTCAATATAAAATCTAATTTGTGGAGATTTGATGTTATGATAAGCAAGTCATGTTGCTTTTACAATATTAAATTACATAAAAATAAATCTCAAAAGATTTACATACTTTGTATAATGTTTGTAAATTTCTTGGCAACTGTGAAATTTCCAAATCTGGAAGACAGCTCGTTGTTTTCTCTGGCTAAAAAAAAGAAGAAAAAAAAGAGAGAAAAAATGAATAAGCAACAATTGCTAAACAAAATACTAAATTATCAAAATTTCTAACACTTTTTATGATTGTGCAGGTTATATGTTTAATCTTGTAATAAAATGGTAGAAAGGAAAATTAAGAATTTTTGATATTCCTGACTCTCTCGAGGATAAAAGTGAAGAAAGAGATGCTAAATTAAAGGGGTACCAAAACACTAAATCTCTGTTTTATAAAACAGTCATACCTTGAGTCAACAAGGGAGCAGCTATATGATCCCTTCACCAGCAGGAAACAGATTAATTACTATTTATATGAACTCATTAGAGAGGAAAAAATTAATAGAAATCACTTTTGTTGTACCTCCTTAGCAAGAGGGATTTAACTAGAATTTGTAGGTTAACTGTGCTGGTTATTTAAAATACTGTGTTGTAGTCTCTTTTATATTATTTTTTATAATAAGATATATTAAATATCACCGTCTCTCAGCATATATTATTTTGTACATTAACCACATCATAAATTCTATTATAGGAAGGAAGTTAGTTTTTGTATGTGGCAGATGTTCAGGTGCAATAAAGACTGTAAACAAACAGGAAACAACTTCTATCTCATTCCAGAGTGAAAAACTAGAGGTAGTCGATAGCTTCCGCTATCTGGGTGACCAAGTTAGTAGAGGGGTGGGTAAGCTGAAAGTGTAGCTGCTAGAATAAGAATAGCCTGGGCAAAGTTTAGAGAGCTCTTACCTCTGCTGGCGACAATGGGATTCTCACTCAGAGTAAAAGGCAGACTGTATGACGCATGTGTACGAACAGCCATGCTACATGGCAGTGAAACATGGGCTGTAACTGCTGAGGACATGCGTAAGCTCGCAAGGAATGAAGCCAGTATGCTCCGTTGGATGTGTAATGTCAATGTGAATACCCGTCAGAGTGTAAGTATCTTGAGAGAAAAGCTGAACATTAGAAGCATCAATTGTGGTGTGCAAGAGAGACGATTGCGCTGGTATGGACATGTGGTGAGAATGGATGAGGATAGCTGCGTGAAAAAGTGCCACACCCTAACAGTTGAGGGAACCCGTGAAAGAGGTAGGCCCAGGAAGACCTGGGCTGAGGTGGTGAGGCAAGACCTTCGTACATTGGGCCTCACCGAGGCGATGACTACTGACCGAGACCTTTGGAAATGTGCTGTGCGTGAGAAGACCCGGCAAGCCAAGTGAGATCGTTGCCAGTGCCCCTAGACTGGCTCTTGTGCGGGTGGCACATAAGATGCACCATTTCGAGCATGGCCATTGCCAGTACCGCCTGACTGGCCTTCGTAGGAATTTCGAGCGAGATCGTTGCCAGTGCCCCTGGACTGGCTCTTGTGTGGGTGGCACATAAAAGACACCATTTCGAGCGTGGCCGTTGCCAGTACCGCCTGACTGGCCTTCGTGCGGGTGACACCTAAAAACACCCACTACACTCTCTAAGTGGTTGGCGTTAGGAAGGGTATCCAGCTGTAGAAACTCTGCCAAATTAGATTGGAGCCTGGTGTTGCCATCCGGTTTCACCAGTCCTCAGTCAAATCGTCCAACCCATGCTAGCATGGAAAGCGGACGTTAAATGATGATGATGATGAGGATGATAAATGTATGATGAAAAACTTTGGTAAACATTATTATCTATAAATGTTTCAAAATCTCTCAAGTAATTAGCAATTTCAAAACCCTGTTATTAAAGACTATCAAACTTACTCTTGCAGCTCGAATACGTAGATCAATCTCTTTCACATCTGCTTTTGATAAAGGGAACATCTCAGTATATGCGGGGTTTATGAAGAGATTTTCCCCCACGGTTATTGTGGATAATGGAACATGAGTGATTTCGACTGTATAATTCTGAAGAAGAAGAAATATTTAGAATATAAACAAGAAAGAAAGTAAGGCAAATATATACATATTTAATCCTGAAAAATTCATCATTATTATTTCTCTAACTTACAAAATAATGGTAAATTTCTTTCATAATCCTTATAAAAATATTTTACATAATTACTCAACATTGCCACCATTTTTTCAAGAGAAACATGCCCTCAGTTATTTTTGTCTTGAAGAAAATAGAGTCTTGCAGGGGACAAGGGAACCCTTCTTATGCTAGTGCCATGATAAATGCACCCAGCTCACTCTGTAGTGGAGCTAGCAAATGAAGGGATACAATGCACTGTAGAAGGGTGCTTTAGTCTTTTTGAAGACATGACAAACTTCTCTAGTGATAATGACTACAATGAAATGCATGTCACACACTTACCAGCATTATTCTCATTGTCTTAATATCTACTTTTCCATGCTTGCATGGGTCAGACAGAACTTGTTGAGGCAAATCCTCTATGGCTGGATGCCCTTCTTATTGCCAATCTTCACGTTTCCAAGTATGGTAACATTTCACTATGGCTGGACAGGTTTCCATGGAAGATTGGAAAGATATGTCACTGCTTGTATGATGGTAACACTCATTCACAACTATCATAAAGACAAAGAGACACAAACACACACACACACACACATGCGCACATGCGCACATATGCACATGATGGGTTTTTTTCAGTTTCTGTCTACCGAATCCACTCACAAGTCTTTGGGCTATAGCAGAAGACACTTGCTCAAGGTTCCATACAGTAGGACTGAACTTGAAAGCACATGGTCAAGAAGTGTACTTCTTAACCACACAGTAATGCCTGTCCCTATAAATTTATATTTAATTTTTAAACAAACTGTTATACTTACAAGATTTCCAAGCCACTCCAATACATTGTCTTCAAACTGGTGAAATATTTGTTGTCCCGCTGAATTGGGTAAATCAGCTCCCTGGATACTGCTTTTGCACAGGGCATGAGTATAGGGGCTGACAGTTGTGATAATAATTACATATTGAAATTGGCTGGATTGGATTATATCTTGGATGACAGCAGCCGTTACATTTTGAAGAAGTGAGCTCACAATGAAAACACCTTTCTTCTGAGAAGGAAGAGCTCTCTACAAATGAACCAGAAAAAGAAAAAATCAGAGAATAGAATCAAAATTAATCTTATCATTAATAATGGTCAAAAATTACACATTCTTCAAAACTATAATTGTCATTTTAAAGTAATTTTATGAGATAACCCTGTGAATTCTTTTTCAATCATCTGATAAGCCTAATGTCATTATTGTCATCTAACATTCATTGGATGGTTTGACAGGATCCGGCAAGCCTCAAGGCTGCATTAAGCTCCAGCGTCAGCATTGGCACGACTTCTATGGCTGGATGCCATTCCTAACACCTACAGCTTAATAGTATAAAGCGGATGACTTTTTTCATGCCACCAGCAGTAGTGAGGTTGTATGACAAGAAAAGATCACGAAAAAGTCCCTCAACTAAGTCAGGGGAGTAAATATATTTTCCATTTCAGAGATATTTCACTGAAGAAATATTAGGGGTGTTTAAGTCTTAATAAAGAGAGCAAGCTGCAACAGGGCAACTGAGAAAGGCCTTTTCAAGCTCAAAAGATTCATAAGAACTGAGTGTAAATATCCTGAAATTCTGAAGGATAATATCTATTGCAGTTGAGATACGAGTGTATCTAGATTATTATTTATGAGAAAAAGATCTTCCAATCAGTCAAATGGAATTGTCTAAAAAAGTGGGTGAAGAATATCATTGAAATCGGTGAATATAGGAACAGCCGTCATTCCTCAAATGGTGCCACTAATGGCTGCAGAGTTCATAATAGGGGCAATGGTGTACTCGTAACTCACAAGGACACCACAGGATTTCTGGACTGTTTATTTTGATGATAGGCTTCTGTGCCTGAAATATATAAAGGTTATTAAATTTTTTCCTTGTCACATTGTAAGAATTTCTCCCTCTTCTCTGTTTTCTTATTCAACAAGATTGATTTATAGTTGATTAAAAGGAAAAGCATATTGAATAAATTTATAAATCCTTTTTGGATTAATTACTTAACAATGAGGCTGTAATCTATTTGAATATATAATCATACCTCAAAAGAAGAAAACTCTCTAACATCATTAACTCCAGCTTTTACAATTCTTGTGAGGCCACCATTCCAATGGAGGATTTCAGAAGATACATTATCAATAAATACAACACTATGTTTCAATTTGATACAAAGTGTAGACCATAAACTGTCTGCGTTGGCTGAAAGGGTGTTCATGGAGTATTATTTAGCATGAAAAGAATCTGTAGAAAATAAAAAGAAAAGTGATCAAAAGTATTTTTAAAGCAAAATAACTCTTACAATAAAATGGTGTTAGAAAATATTCAACAAGGAAGCCAATTTTGATTTATTAGGCAATAAATCCAAACATGAACAATATACCTTGCTCTCCTGGTGGGGAATTTGTCAAATTTACAAGCTGGATATTTGGGCTGCAAGCAGAAACATTACTTTGCTTGCTGAAACATTAAGGTTGACTGTCGGATGTGGTCAGCATTCGTAAGGGACATGGTGAACTCATTGGTCAGAGCTGGCTCAATCCACCCCAGGGTGAATGCCATTGCAAGTACAAGTAAGAGCAAGGCACAGTCAAAATAATTACTTCTCAGTAATTTTAACACCATGGAACTTAAGGATGACCATTTCTTAACCATGCCAACTCCAGAAGAGATGATTGTGTCTGAAGCTTTCAGTTTGACAGTTAGAGAATGCTATTTTGGTTAGTACCTGAACTGATAGGAACTGTCTTTGTCACTGACAGATGGAAAGCTTAGTGCACAGGCATTCAGTCATGTGATACAGTGGTCTTCTGCAAGGGAAATACAAATATTAACTGCTCACTGGTGCAAACTGATATCTCAGTCAAATTAAACAGCAGCCTGTTCCTTACAGTAAACCTAACACCTTGTTGGTGATGTCCTTTTAAAAGAATCTACAGTACACCACGACCTTGTTAAGAGAATCTTCTCCAAGTAGTCTAGTCTCACTGAGGACAACAACACTTACACTTTAGCACCTGAACTCCATGACTATCAAAGCTAGTTGTTGCTGGTGTGAGCTTGTTGAATTGTTTATATCAACATCAAACAGTGTTTGTATATTATTCATGACAAACCTGAGTAGTATATTGTTTCATGTTTTTACGACTGCTATATGGAATCTCCTAACAGGTGCAGCTTCCTTTCCAGGAAGTGAGATGAGTGGACGATTTTTAGGCACCTTTCCCAACTGGAGTGAGCATCACAGTTCTTACATACACTAGTCATACACCTGTAGGGAGCTGCTTCCATTTTAAATTTAGCCTCCAACTAGCGTTGCCCTGTGTCACTAACATTTAAAATCCTGATTAGAAGCTTCCAGTAAATTCAGACATGCTCTTGTCAGTAGACTCTACATCACTGCCAACAGTTTTAGGGGTCTAAAATCCAGATCCATGTTGTAGAAGAATATACCTGTGTGATGAAGCTTTATAATTAAGTTTGTGGTGCGCATTTCCCAGCTTCGTAATTTTTGCCGAGGTGAGAAAACCTTAGATACGCAATGTTCAAGAGTAAGACGAGACGTTCATGGTCCAAACGTCTTTAATTACAGGTGTGCTCAATCATTAAGCTAAGCTCTAAGTTGGACACTTGAATGTCAACAATTCTCTCTTCCTCAAGTAGGAAAGACACGAACTAGTTGTAACTGGTTCTTATTTATCAACTTCCAATGAACCAAAGACAGCTCTGGGGCCAAATTTAGCAACTGCAAAGTATCTCTCTTGTAAGTACCGCTCTTCACGCCCTAATTGAACACTAAAATATGGCATCATTTTTATAATAAATAACCTTACAAAAATTTCACCTAAGAAATAGAGATTTCGGTGTCTAATATCAACATATATTATGCACAAGTTTTGTTAAGAAGGTATTCACACGAAATTTAAAGGTATTTTACTTCATTGAGAATTATGGTTAAAGTTTCATTTTGCTTACATATAGTTTTGTATGCATTGGGAATTTTCATATGGAAGCTATATGGTTATCATATTTATTCAAAACATTTCCATATTTCATTCTTTGGTTCAATATTCAAGATATTTGTACAATTCCTTTGGTAATGATATTTATGTATTTATATACAAATATTAAACAAGCACTATTAAAAGTATGGTTAATTAAACGGTGATGTCAGGGTAAATTAAAGATAAACTGTTTAAAATATCAATGAAGAATAAGTAAGTGCAATCACTTTATAGCAATGCATATTTCAAAGATCTTAAAACTGCTAATATTCTACAGAACCTTGAAACCAACGAAAATAATCGAATATTGCGGCAGATAAATTATAATAAACAAACTTACCGATCTATTAAAATGGCTCCAGCATTGAAACTAAGTTAGATAACTCTTATATGACTGTGATGTGTCAATGATAGCAGACGAAACAACGTGGGAGCTTCGAGCAACCAGTGACTTTGCTAGAAATTACAACTAAATTTCTCTCAAAACGCATCATACTATCTTAAAAAGAAACGGTACGGGCAAGACTTCCGCCCCAGCCCCCCAAACACCTTTAAATTTTTTTTTCGACACAAATCCCACTTTTCGGCTAAGGGGAATACGAATCTGCCAAAAAAATTGGCAAAAATCGACATTTCTAAATTACCCCCCCTATCCCCATTTCCTTCATTTTTTCACTTTTTTCAGAATTTTTTTCTTCTTTTTTTTTCTAAGTATGCAGAAAAATACGGACATTATGATTCGGACAAAAATTTCAAAACATTTCTGTACTTACGGTTACGGTTAGGGTTTTAGGGTTAGGGTTAAGGTTAGGGTTAGGGTTAGGGTCTTAGGGTTAGGGTTAGGGCTAGGGTTAGGGTTTTAAGGTTTTAGGGTTAGGGTTAAGGTTAGGGTTTTAGGGTTAGTGTTAGGAAAAAAAGTCAAAATTGAAGAAGTTGGGCAAGGACAATACGCGACTTCGTTGGAACAGTCCTTCCTGCAAAGCAAATTAAATAAAATTTGGGATCTTTTGCAGAGTAAGTTATCCAAGTAAGTTTTATCTTAATAATTACAATGCGCACTCTTCTACTATCTCTTCTCTGTCTGTCTCTCTCCCTCTCTTGTTCTTCATCCTTTCTGTTTTTCTCTCCCACCCTTTCTCTATTCTTCTCTCCTTTTCACCATTCCCTCTCTCTCTCTAACTTTTCCTCCTTGACCCTCTCGTCGCTGACACATGACGAAAGGGGATCTCTCTTTCTGTCCACCGCCTTCCTAAAGAAAAGATGTGTTTTTTCTGTCTCTTCTCTCATTGCTCATCTACCTAGCGTTCATAATAATTTTTCTATCATCTTGGCTCAACAGCCCTCACCGTTTGTTTTTACTGTCTTGTTCTAACTGTCCTGTTCTTGTTAACACTTTCGCCCTCCGCAAAAGACCCCAAATTTTATTTAATTTGCTTTGCGGGAAGGACTGTTCCAACGAAGTCGCGTATTGTCCTTGCCTTCGAAACACGGAGTAGATGGAACAGGGACAACTGACGAAGGAGTATACTCTTTATGTTGCATGTCTCGTTTCTCTGTTTGTTTTTTTTCTTTCGTTGTTTCTTTCTGTTTTCGTTTTTATGTTTTCGGTTCTCATTGTGTTTAAAGTTTTTTTGATGTCCTGTACCCATATATGCATGTATGTATACATATAGATGTAGGTATGTACATATATGTATGGATATATGCATATATTTATATTATATGATCGAACGCCACGCATCCTTTTCCAAGTTATATATATATATATATCATCGTCATCGTTTAACGTCGGTTTTCTATGCTGGCATGGTTTGGATGGTTTGACTGAGGTCTGGAAAGTCAGTGGCTGCTCCAGGCTCCAATCTGATCTGGCAATGTTTCTGCATTCCGAGAATGTAGTGGGTGTTTTTTACATGCCGGTGGCATGGGAACCAGTCATGGGACACTGGCATCGACCATGTTCGGATGATGCATTTTACGTGCCACCGGAATGGGAGCCAGTTACTGGCCACAGCTACGATTTTGGTTTTACTTGACTCAACAGGTCTTCTCAAGCATATAATATCCCCAACACATCAAGGATACTTTTAAATGGGCCGAACATGCAACACTGGCATCAGCCATGGCTGCAATCTCCCTTTAGTTGCCGGGTCTTCTCAATCACAGTATATCTCCAAAGGTCTCGGTCTCCTGTCATTTCCTCTGTGAAGCCCAACATTCGAAGGTCATGCTTCACCACCTCATCCCATGTCTTCCTGGGTCTACCTCTTCCACAGTTAGGGTGTAGCACTTCCTCATCCATATGTAACACATGACCATATCAGCGTAATCGTCTCTCTTGCACATTTGATGCTTCTTACGTCCAACTTTTCTCTCAGGGCACTCACACTCTGCTGTGTATGCACACTGACATTACACATCCAGCAGATCATACTAGCTTCATTTCTTTCAAATGGCCCATGTTTCACTGTCGTGTAGCATGACTGCACATATGCATCATACAGTCTACTTTTCATCCTGAGCGAGAAGCCCTTAGTTGTCAACAAAGGTAAGAGCTCCTTGAACTTTGTCCAGGCTATTCTTATTCTAGCCACTATACTCTCAGAGCAACCACCACCACCCTACAGACTTGGTCGCCTAGGTAGTGGAAGCTATCAACTACTTTTAGTTTTTCCCCCTGGCATGTAATGGAATCTGTTTTCTGTACATTTTCGGTGTTTATTTTCCCTGTGCATCTGCCACACACGAAAACCATCTTCCAGGTTAACCTTCATTTGATATTGCTGCACCTTTTATGTGTCCATAGCATACACTGGGTACATCGAATGGAGTTTCTACCTAAGCCTTTTCTACAGATCAAGCAGGGCCATCAACCTGAAGGGGTTTGTGATTTGTGATGTATGTATGTATGTATATATATATATATATATATATATATATATATATATATAAATAAATATATAGTTAGTTAGAACTTAATAAATCCTATGGTATAGACCTGGAAGTTTGCCTGTAAAGCACGTTCCCTTTCACAGTGTTTGTTGAGTATGTAATTAATGAGAGAGACGGAAGACAGAAGAAACGAGAATCTTTATTGATCACTACAATCATTTTGACCCATCTAGCTTCGATCCCTCGTGATTGGGATACTGTACTAGTTTAGATGTATCTCTCGGTGTAGATGTGTCTCTTCAGATGATTTCAAGAGGTGTCTCTTTAAAATAAACCCAACGTATTTCTGGATGTTTTCTTCTTGGTCGTCGTATATAGATATGGCTAATTAAAGGATACTGCTTCATTCTTATAGAAGATCCATAACAAAGATGAGATGCAAAAACAAACAAATACACAATACAATGAAAAAATTATTACATATAACAACAGAGTATATGATTCCTCACCAAGAGGCATGCTTGTATGTATGCATTTGTACAAGCGAGTGTGCATGTGCCAGACCACGTATTGTGGACGTTTATACATCCATGTCTATTAATGGTTATATGTAATAATCTTTTCGCAGTATTGTTTTTGTTTCTTTTTGTATCTCATCTTTGTTAAGGATCTTCTATAAGAATGATGCTTGTATCCCTTAATTTTCCATTTCTATATATGAAGGCCAAGAAGAAAACATCTAGAAATAAGTTGTGCGAAACAAAGTTTATTTTAACAAGATCATCATCAGCATCCTTTAACACCTATTTTCCATGCTGGCATGGGTTGGACAGTTTGATTGAAAAACTGGTAAGCCGGGGAACTGCACCAGGTTCCGATCTGATTTGGTAAGGTTTCTACAGCTGAATACCCTTCCTAACGCCAACCACTCTGAGAGTGTAGTGGGTGTTTTGTACGTTCCACTGGCACAGGTGCCACTGACCTCGACCACAGCTACGGTCTCACTTGACAGGTCTACACAAGCATGGTATATTGCTAAAGGTCTCGGTCACCTGTCACTGCCGCTATGAGGCCCTATGCTCGAACAGTGCCTTTTATGTGCCACCGGCATGGGTGCCAGTCAGATGGCACTGGCATCGGCTACGACTATGATTTTATTCGGTTCGAAAGGTCTTCACAAGCACAGCATATTGCCCAACGTTTGACGGGTGCTTTTAACAGGCCAGTTACGTGACACTGGCATTGGACATGATTACAATCTTACTTGGCTTGATGGATCTTCTGAAGAGACACATCTACACCGAGGGATACACCTCAACCAGTCAAGTATCCCACCTGTGAGGAATCAATGTTAGATGGCTCAAATAGATTTTAGTGATCAATAAAGATTCTCGTATCTTCCACCTTCTGTCTCTTTCATTAATTATGTGTGTGTGTGTGTGTGTGTATATTACTAGCGTACTGAAAAACATGAGTAATACAATCAAATAACTCCAACTGAAAGATAAAATCAATTTCTGTTGGAAAAGGATTTCTACCAAATAACGAACACAAACAACAAAACATTTCAATAAAAACCATACCACAGGGAATTTCTTTTTTTAATGTATCTAGTGAATATGAATGAAAACAAAAAAAAATAAAGCTTTCATATCCTACATTCTGTCAACAACTTCAGTCATGTTAAAAAGACTTGATAGCAAAATTATTATCAATAATGGCCAGGAGAAATCTAAGTGACCACACATAATTATGTCTGGATTAAAAGAGGTACCAAATCATCAGTCACTGGAAAATCAGTAGAGTCACCTGTACTTGTTAATTATATGGCACTCTTGCTTATTATGGTGAAAAGTGATGCTAACAGGTGACAGTTATGATTAGGAGAAGTAGGCCAGTAGAAGCCAAGTTTCTTGCCCAAGAGTATTAATGCAAAGCCAACATATGAACTGTTGGTATTTAGGTTGGTAAGCTGGGACCTTATCAAACTGGCCAAATGTGATTCTATGCTGTTACATTAAGAAAGTGAAAACACTGAACCAGTTATTTATTTGTACAAAAAAGATTTAATTTCATACTTCAACAATTCAGTAAATAGCTTACAGTGGGTGTAATTAAATGTACATATGAAACCGTTTCCAATATGAAAATCTAGTCGGTACCGCCTTCTGTTAAAGTCAACAAAGTTGGATGTTGAGATGGAGATGGTGAATTACTGCGATGTGATGATGGCACCGATGGCACTGTGTTGTTTTTGGCACCGGGCTGAGCTGTATGATCTTTGTCATCGTCTTCAACTTCTTTTTCATGAACCACAGCAGGAGTTGAAAGTGTTTCAATTTCTTGAGGAACTTCCGAAGTTGTTTGGGTCTTTGGAAACTGTTGTGATGGAACACTACTGGGCTGAGTAAGCAGAGGAACAGAAACTACAGCTAATGGCAAAGGTAGATTCTGTGATTCCTCATCATTAGGTTTCTCTTCGGTGGCTTTAGGTTGACTTTCAGGAGCTGTGGACTCAGTTGGTTGATTTGGTGTGGCAGTGTCTGTACCTTCAACTGTTGGCACTTTTATCTAGAATTTATCAGAAAATTGAAAAAAGGAATAAAAATCACCAAAAAATTGATAAGATTTTAGATGGACAAACAATGTCTTCAACTTCCATAACAATGAGACCTTCTAGAAATTTATATTTGATCCTTTATCTAATTTTAATTGAGTAGAGAATGCTAAATAGTGTTTAGCTTTTTAGCAATTAAGCTGGCTATATCTGGTCCAAGTATTCAACCTGTTTTATGTGAACACTGGCCAGATCTAACCTCTTACACCTTACTCTACAATATCATCTTCGAAGTAAAAAGTCACATCAAAATCTTCGAGCTATAAGATAATGGAGGATCAATTCAAAACAATGTGAATAAATAAGCGTCACGTTTAACAGAATAATCTGAATGCTAAAGGGTTAAATGCATTGACCAAGCAGAAGATTATTATTGTAGTAAACTAGTCATTCTATTACTTATGTGGAATATTAATCAAATTACAAATAAGACATCATCTGTTGTAGAAATATATGTTAAAGTGTCTGAATATACATTTATGCAGAGTAAGTTTGTGAAAAGAATAGATTTATATCAATTATAATTTCTTTAACCAGTGAAAGTCATTAGAGCACTGGTTAGAATACCTCGTAGTATTTGTTCTGATCCTCTGTTCTCAGAGTTCAAATCCCACAGAGGTCACCTTTAGATAGAAATAATATCAATCCATGGTAGTGGATTGGCAGAGCAGTTAGAGGGTTGAGCAAGTTGCTTTGGGATACTTGTCCTGTCTCTATTGCAACAACATTGGTGCGAAGTTGTATCAACCCAAGTTGCTGGCCTTTCTCTTAGAGAAACATCCATATTATGGAGAGAAGGTACTGTTGTACCTGAGCAACTGCCAGTATTCCTCAAAATTATCTTGTTCAGGTTTACACATACATTTATAGATGCATGGTCAGACTTGACTGACAGAGGCCCTATATAATACATACACACATTTTCCTTAACCAAAGCACAATCCCTTTTGCCTATCTATTATCAGATTATATAGGAACTGCATTAAAATAATTACAATCTCACTTTTCTATATCTTTCTGAAATCTGAACACTTTAAAAGGAAGCGGGGCTTCAATTGTCAAAAATGTAGGTTAGGGTAAAGTTTTCTAGGTTGTATCTTTATAATTCATCAATGAGAAACAGTCTCAAGAAATATGTTCTTTAGATACAGAAGGTATATTGCCAAGAGAACTTACATATGAAAAGATATGGTTTTTTTTATTAAACTATAAAAACAAAATGCACAAAAATCTATCCAAAAAAATACTTGTTCAAACAAAAAATACATTACTTTTGGAAGGTAAACTTTAAAAAAGCTAATCTTATAAACACTTTTTTCTTTAGTTAGTGTTAATATATTTAATGTAATGAGTGTCAATCCAATTAGAAATACTTTTGTGATAATAAGATATTAGATTAATGACTTGTTATTTTAATTGATTTCAGCAAGTAAATGACACAACTCTAGATATGGCTCAGTATTATCATAGATCTTCAACAAAGCAGACTTCATCAAAGTTGCTGGAACAGTGACAATAAAACCTCAGCTTTGGTTTGAACCAATACATACCACAACAGAATTTTCTCTTTTCTCTTTCTCTAGCTTTTCAGCAGCCTTCACCTGTTCAAGTGGGTCTTTCTCCAACACATTCATAATCACTTTAGGTATATGAGCCCTCTGCAATAAAAACATTTTTTAAGAAAATTAATTAATTAATAAACTTATGATGCCACAATTAACCTGAAGCATAATACATTAGCATTAGTTAATAGGTGGTCTAACAGCAGAAACAATATCAGGCTAAATGCATTGCAGAATTTAGTTCTGGACTCACACACTGTCAAATTCAACTTTATCTACCACAGAAGAAAAACAAACTAAATACCAGTTAAAGAGTTGGGGTTGCTTAAATGGCAGCTGACTACAGCCTCAAACTTAAACACCAATACAGCATTTCATCAACTAAACAAAAGTTCTTAAATAAATTTTAAGATTTTAACCCTTCATAGGTCAGCAGGGTCTCTTGGGACCCCAGCAAATTTTAAAAGTTATGCAATTTTTACATTTTTTATTTAAATGATTTTATATCTCATGACTTTTATTGTCAACAGTTTACGTATGCACATACAAATTTTGAGTTAAAAATTTCCAGTCATATGGATGTTATAGCATAAAATAATGGTCATTGGGGTCCAACTGGACCACATCGACCTTTTGTGAAATTATTTTTTTTTCTGTTCTTTCTTCAGATATTCAATTTTCTTTGTATTTGTACAGGTATGAATCGATATCCTTTTTTTTTTTAAATTCTTTTTGTTTTATTTTATATTTAGTGCTATATGTATAGTTTATAAAACTATAAAAAAAAGTGCTAAATTTCTTGTTCTGTATCATGCACTCACAGACATATACAAGATTAAGCAAATATTACTTTATGGATAGTGTGGAAATGCACAGTAATAAAAGTGAACCCCAATGGCTTTTTGAGTAATTCCAACCCTGTCAGCCCACAAATGATGGCTTGAACAGGCATTACTGTGTGATTAAGAAATTCACTTCCAACCACATGACACTATGGGCAAGAGTCAGGTTGACAAATATGCCTTATGAATACAATTTAGTAGAAGGAACTTTAAAGAGGCCCTCTGTGTGTGTGTGTGTGTGTGTGTGTGTGTGTGTGTGTGTGAGTGGTTGTGAGTGATTATTTCATATCACTATAATTAATGACAACAAAAGATAAGAAGCAATGCATTTGGTGTCATTTTTAAGTTGTGTCAAAAGAATTTAATGTTTTGGTTTGTAATCTTACCTGATGTGGAGTAAAAGACTGAACATGGTGGAAAAGTGGTTCACGCAAGTCTGGGCTAATTTCAAAGACATTACGAAGTTGTGGTGCTGGAAGTTGCAGAAGTACTTGAAATGATTGTGTCTTAGTTCTTTGACAACATCGAATAAAACCTTCCCAAACTCTTTTTTGCTTCCACACCTGTAAATAAAACAAATAAATGCATTCAAGTCACTGAGTAAATTTTTTTTAACTAAAATACTTCCTAACAGTAGGTACAGACATGGTTGTGTGGTTAAGATGTTTTCTTCTTAGTTTGGGGTTCAATTCCAGTGCATGGCAGCTTGGGCGAGTGCCTTCTATGATAGTCCAGGGCCAACCAAAGTCTTTAAAGTAGATTTGGTAAACAGAAGCTGAAAGAAGCCCATCATATATGTGGGTGTATGTGTGTTTGTATTTCTTTGTCTTGACATCACATGGCAGTTATAAGAGAGTGTCATCATTCTAAAAGCAGTTTCATTTGTTGCCAATTTTCAATGAAAAGATGTCCAGTCATGCTGAAATATAATTTTGCCTGAAAACAGATGAGAGTTGGTGACAGGAAGAGTATCCAGCCATAGAAAAACTGCTTCAATGAATACCATGTGACCCATGCAAGCATGGAAAAGTGGGCATGATGATGATGATGATGATGCATTATGATATAAATGTGTAACTTAAGTTGAAAAACAAAGACAGTTAAAAGGTAAACCACACAACACTAGTTTGTGCAGAATGAAAAACAATGTATCAAGATAGAAAAAGACAAGACGTTATGATAATCAACGGTGTAGTGGTACCTGTTTGGTGATAAGTCTTTGTAAAATGTTCATCACAAATCCAATGAGACGTGGATACATGGATAAAGACTGCAGAACTGTTCTCATCAGAAGAGTGGGAAGAGGGTTCAATTCCATCAACTGCTGCATTACTACAGCCAAAACCTCCTGGGTGTAAACATTTTTCTCACTAAAACATAAATTGGTAGCTACAAGAAACAAAATATAAACGATTAAAACAACAACATAAAAGATTGTCATTTTGGAAGAAATATTCTCCAGTCTATTTGTAAAAGATGACAACACTGTTGATCAGTTATTTGATATGAATTGTAACAAATAATCATCATTGTTTAACGTCCACTATCCATGCTGGCATGGGCTGGGCTGTTTGACAGAGGACTGGCAAACCAGGAGGTTGCACCAGGAGGTTGCACCAGGAGGTTGCACCAGGCTCCAATCTGATCTGGCAAGGTTTCTACAGCAGGATGCCCTTCCTAAAACCACTCCAAGAGTTAGTGGGTGCTTTTTACATGCTACCAGCATGTCAGGCGATACTGGCATCGACCATACTTGAATGGTGCTTTTTCCATACCACTGGCATCTTTCGTGCGGGTGACACGTAAAAGCACCCACTACACTCTCTGAGTGGTTGGCGTTAGGAAGGGCATCCAGCTGTAGAAACTGTGCCAAATCAGATTGGAGGCTGGTGTTGCCATCCGGTTTCACCAGTCCTCAGTCAAATCGTCCAACCCATGCTAGCATGGAAAGCGGACGTTAAACGATGATGATGATGATGGCATAGGAGCCAGTCAGGCGGCACTGGCATTGACCATGCTTGAATGGTGCTTTTTACATGCCACCAGCACAGGAGCCAGTCAGGCAGCACTGATATCAAGCCTGTTCAATTGGTGCTTGTCACATGCCACTGGCACGGGGGCCAGTCAGGCAGCACTGGCATCAGCCACACTCAAATAGTGCTTTTTATGTAACACTGGCTCAAGAGAGAATTGAGATACTAGCAGCAGACAGTAAAGAAAGAAATCGAATTTTTAAAAAAACTGAAAAATTAGATGAATTCTTTTAGTCTTAATTTTATTCTGTATTTAAGATCAATTTAGCAAATTTAAAAATCTAATATTCACTTTTTTAGCAAATTTAAAAATCTAAATATTGGTTTCAAATTTTGGCACAAGGCCAGCAATTTTGAGGGACGGGTAAGTTGATTACATTGACCCCCAGTACTCAACTGGTATATATTTTATCGACCCTGAAAAGATGAAAGGCAAAGTCAACCTCAGAACATTATGACAGACAAAATGCCCCTAAGCATTTAGTCTGGTGTGCTAATGGTTCTACCAGCTTCCTGCCTTACTAAACCTTAAATACTAAAAACAAAATGAAAAGCAGTAAATCAATTTAATGCATACCTTTGATGATGGTCTTCATATCGCATTTTGTAGGATCAATGTTATGTAAAGCTATCAAAAGCTCAGCTGGAGTCAACGGTGAGGTGTAAGAAGCATCAGCATTGGCTACAATAAAATATAAACATATATGATTGGAGATACATACCGTTACCATTTTAACATACCCTTAAAATGATTCAATAATTAGAAATAGAGTGATCAGAATTTAAACTGCTTCTTAGTCTAGGAAGAAGAGGTGTGTCGATGGTTCATTTAACCCTTTCGTTACCAACCCGGCTGAAACCTGCTCTGGCTCTGAGTATAAATGTCTTGTTTTCATAAGTTTTGAATTAAAATCTTCCACCAAACCTTAGTCACAATTTATGTTCCTAGCACTAGCTGAATGATAACTAAGTTGTTTTACTAAATTCTGTGTTATATTTAAAGTAATTGAAAGAAACATAGAGCATCTCAAAATAAAAACAGTAACGAAAGAGTTAAGCCTTTTCATATCGGAGCATGGAATAATGAATTGGTGAATTTTGCTGAAATGTTGCAAACCCTGGTAATAAGTCCTAGTACTTGTTTGCAGGATTATCAATACGGTGATGAAGATACTCAATGATAACACAGTATTCATTTCTTCAACCCTTTTGTTACCATATTTCTGTTGAAATTCACTACCTTTGTTTCGGTTAGGTTTGAAAATAATGAAGAATTTAGTAAAATAACTTTTTTATTATTCAGTAGGTGTCTGAAACATAAATTAACATGAAATTTTGAGAAGAGGTTTTACATGAGGTCACTTTAAAACACAGGCAGTTTGGTATCAAAAGGGTTGATAGTAAAATATTACACTGTTAGAATGGAGTAATCATCATCATTTTTAACATCATCAGAAAAAAATTAACTATAAATTGGTTTCCAGTTAAGAATAACAATTAAAAGATCAATAACTTACCATGGCCAAGTAATCTGTTAAAAACTTCCTTTACAACAATTGGATTTAATCTAATCAGTTTGGGTAAAGCAGCCAAAACCTCTTTCTGGAAGATACAGTAATAATTTAATACTTAGAAAATTGATTTTATAAACGTTGAGAATGTTAACAAAAATCTGTCTTTGAATGGAACATAGAGCCATTGTGATTTGTATTCCAGACATATGAAAGTAAATTGATCAAGCTTAATCAAATATTAATTTGAATAAAGTATGGTTGCAGACACAATGGTCAATATTTAACAAACCCAGAAAACCAATATGGTATGTATGGATTAATATTTTGTAGAACAATGAAGGAATTTTTCACATCAATACTAAAAGACATTAAATCAATGCCGTGTACTGCCAGTTAACTGATCAATATTTCACATGTAAACTAATTAAGAGAAAAGCAGTGTAGTACTTCACAGCAGTTACTGTAGAAAAACAAAATGACAAAGGCATGCAGTTAGAACCCTTGCACGATACATACAAAAAAAAAAAAACTCCCTCTACTTGTCATTTGAAATTCATCCAGAATGTTTATCTTTTGGTCAAACAGTTAAAAGGTCAGACCATTTATAAAGAGATCTTTATTTGATTGAAGGATAGTTAGCAGAAATAAAGCTATAAGGTCTGTTAAAATGTTAATTTGTTTTTGATTATGACATTTTTGGTAATGCCCCTCGTCATTCCTCATCTGCAGCCAAATAATGGCCTTCCCACCAGTTTTACATCCTTTCCTATGCTTATATAAACAAGGTGATTTTCTTTAAATTTACAGTTAGACGCTCTTTCTTCTACTAACAACAACTGTTATGTAGGAGTGGGAGTTGTTTTCGTTATTCGGGTTTACTGGATGAAGCAAGGGAATTATATACTATGTTTATGAACACAATATAACGATTAGTAGAGAGGCTTGAACTAATGACCATGTATTCCATAGTCTAGCGCCATTTATCCAAATATAAAAATTTTTTGTTTTCATAAAAATCAGAATGAAATCTGTTTATTTGATTATATTCTTTTCTATTCATAATTATGTGAAATAGAATTTCCAATCCTACTTCTTGTTTATAACAAAGATTTTTAAAACTGTCCTATGAAAGGGAAAAGTGAGATGAAATATAAACTAGTATAAATAAATTCACAACTCTTGTTTAGTAAATTCATTTATAGAATTTTATAACAATGCAATAAGCATTCATTTCCTTTTATTTGCCATTCTAATGTCTATATTTAAATATTAATGCTGGAAACAAATTTTATCACCCATGGTTCCATGGCCTCATTTTATATCTATAAAATTCTAATTCTCCCAAAAAGACAGCACTTAATAATATACCTAGGTACATTATACTTGCAATTTTATTGATATGATCATCTGAAAGTGTGGATGCTTTTAGACAACAAAATTCAAAAGCTAGTTTTTACTTATGGTGGAGTTGTTTCATTTACAAATCCTGCCCTAGTTAAACCATTCAAGAAGAGGGTTGTCTTGTCCAGAACACATTATGCAAGACATAATCATAATTATGGGACCAAATCTCATGTCATCTTGTAACAAGAATAAAGCTAATTAGTGGAAATAAATTTACCTTTCGTAATCCAGTGAGCACAGGTATTAAGAAACGAACATCTGGAACTCTTTTATGATAAAGATCTCGGACTCGTTCAACCAGCTCAGGAGAAGGAACACCTAAAAGACAACAAAATCAAGGAAATTATTTTTGTACCCGTCAGAGTGTAAGTATCTTGAGAGAAAAGCTGAACATAAGAAGCGTCAGTAGTGGTGTGCAAGAGAGACGATTGCGCTGGTTTGGACATGTGGTGAGAATGAATGAGGATAGCTGCGTGAAAAAGTGCCACTCCCTAACAGTTGAGGGAACCCGTGGAAGAGGTAGGCCCAGGAATACCTGGGCTGAGGTGGTGAGGCAAGACCTTCGAACATTGGGCCTCACCGAGGCGATGACTACTGACCGAGACCTTTGGAAATGTGCTGTGCGTGAGAAGACCCGGCAAGCCAAGTGAGATCATTGCCAGTGCCCCTGGACTGGCTCTTGTGCGGGTGGCACATAAAAGACACCATTTCGAGCGTGGCCGTTTTCGTGCGGGTGACACGTAAAAGCACCCACTACACTCTCTGAGTGGTTGGCGTTAGAAAGGGCATCCAGCTGTAGAAACTCTGCCAAATTAGATTGGAGCCTGGTGTTGCCATCCGGTTGCACCAGTCCTCAGTCAAATCGTCCAACCCATGCTAGCATGGAAAGCGGACGTTAAACGATGATGATGATGATGATGATGATATATTGAAAGCAGTCAAAAGATCTTGTTAGATGAAAAAATTAGTTGTGGTGGTCAAATTTGTTGTCTAGTGAGAATTTATTAGAGTTCTGTGAATAGTGAACAAAGAACAATTTAGGAAATGTTAAATCTAACACTGAAACAAGAATCCATAATAACATAAAGCCAAGAAGCAAACAGAAATAATACAAATTCAACTTTAAAATATTTATCAAATTCTTACTTTTATCAGTGAGGATATGGATTACTCTTGTAACAAGGGTCTCTGCTCCTTTTGGACAATTTTCAACTAAAAGCAACAGTTCAGGAGAGTCCATGCCCATTCCACGAACCTAAAAGTAAAAAAATGATAATTTCAATTAACATATCATAACACACACACACATATATGTATGTGTGTCTGTGTGTGTGTGTATATATATATATATATATATATATATATATATATATATATATATATATACATATATATAAGGTTAAGATCATTATTTTAAATAGCAGTCAAATCTAGTGGCAGCATGGGAAGAAAAAACCTTATAGGTTATAATAATTATTAAAATTATAAAGAAGGGTATCCAAGAAATACCACCATGCTTGAAACCAGGTTTTGACTGCTATTTCAAGCATGGTCATATCTCTTAGATACTCTTGTTCATAATTTTAATATATATATATATATATATATATTGAGGGGTTCTGAACAGTTCCTGGCTTTAAGGGTATTGCAAAAGGCCAGGCTGAAGGCCCAACTTTTGAAGTTCTTTTACAGAGCTTACAAAAACTGAAGGACCACTGCAATAAGTGTGTGAATCTGAGAGGGGAACATGTTGAATAAAACCATAATTAACTGATCCTCTTGTATTGTCTTCTACCCAAAGCCAGGAACTTTTCAGCACCTCCTCATGTGTATGTGTGTGTGTGTGTGTGTGTGTGTGTGTGTGTGTGTGTGTGTGTGTGTGTGTGTGTGTGTGTATATATATATATACACGAGATCGTTGCCAGAGCCCCTGGACTGGCTCTTGTGCGGGTGGCACATAAGATGTACCATCCTGAGCGTGACCGTTGCCAGTACCGCCTGACTGGCCTTGTAGGGTTTTCGAGCGAGATCGTTGCCAGTGCCCCGGACTGGCTCTTGTGCGGGTGGCACATAAAAGACACCATTTCGAGCGTGGCCGTTTTCGTGCGGGTGACACGTAAAAGCACCCACTACACTCTCTGAGTGGTTGGCGTTAGGAAGGGCATCCAGCTGTAGAAACTCTGCCAAATTAGATTGGAACCTGGTGTTGCCATCCGGTTGCACCAGTCCTCAGTCAAATCGTCCAACCCATGCTAGCATGGAAAGCGGACGTTAAACGATGATGATGATGATGATACATACAAACATAGACAACAATATTTTACAAAGTTTCAATTTTATCAAAGATTACTACTACTACGACTACATTGGTGGAGTAGCAGAATTGTCAGGCATCAGTTTGGCTCATTACATTCTGAGCTCAAATCCCACTGAGGTCAATTTTGTCTTTCATTTCTCCAGGGTTAATAAAATAATGTACCAGCGAAGAACCAGTTAACTGACCAACTCCCTTCCTGCCCAATTCTGGCCTTGCACCTATGTAAGAAATTATTTAAAGGATAGTGGATTGGCAGAACTGTTACAAGATTGGAAAATAAACTATGTAGTTTTTGTTCCCAGCTCCTTGCATTCTGAGTTCAAACACTGCTGAGGTCAACTTTGCCATTCATCTCTCTGGGGTCAATAATATGAAGTACCAGTCAAAGACTGGGTCAATGATATCAGCTAACTCCACCTCTCAAAACTGCTAACCTTGTGCATAAATCAGAACCATTAAAATAATAATTATTATTATTATCATCATCATTAGGGCCACAAGCTGGCAGAACCATTAACATTTCGTGCAAAATGCTTAGCAGCATTTCGTCGGTCTTTATGTTCTGAGTTCAAATTTCACCAAGGTTGACTTTGCCTTTCAACCTTTTCAGGGTTGAAAAAATAAGTACCTTTAAGTATTAAGGTCAAAGTAATCAACTAGTCCCCTTTCTGAAAATTTCAGATATTCTCATTTTAAAAATCATTTCTGGCTAATCGTTGAGAGGACATTGGTGTTGCCTTGGTGGAGGTTTGTGCTCTTTGAGTGCTCATTATTATTATTATTATTAAGGCAAGCTAGCAGAATCGTTAGCGTGCCAGGCAAAATTCTTAGCAGCATTTCATCTGTCTTTACATTCTGAGTTCAAATTCCACCAAGGTTGACTTTGCCTTTCATCCTTTTTCTGGCTGATGAAATAAGTACCAGTTACACACTGGGGTCGATGTAATCGACTAGTCCCCTCTTCGAAAATTTCAGGCTTTGTGCCTATAGTAGAAAGGATTATTATTATTATTATTGTTCAGTAGTTTTATTTTTATAACGTGCTTTCACTTCACTACCGAGCGCAGCTCTGTGCGCCTTGGGTATGTGCTGTGGTTTGCTGTGGTGCTCTTATGTTTACTGTATTGAAAGTGTTTTGCGTAGAATGTGTGCAGTACCCAGTAGTGCAATTTTCTGTATGTTATATATATTTGTAAGTCCTGGTGTTTTTGTTATGTATTTGTCTGAATATTTTATTATTATACCTATTATTATTATTATTATTATTATTATTAATAGTAGTAATAGTAGTAGTAGTAGCAGCAGTAGTAATATTTACATCACTGCAAAGTAGGTTATAAGAGTTACTAGTGCCCTATTTAGTCCTGCTTCTATGTCACTGAATCTATTGGAGAGTATTCATTTAGTACGGATGGCAAAACAAAAAAAGGTTACAAGAAAATGGATGTGGTGTATCATGTAGAGTGGAGGCATCAGGATGAAGTGAGAAGTCTTGAAGTTTGAACTGTTACAGGCAATTAGTTAAAAAAACTCACCGTGATGAAAAAAATTTCATACATAAGCTTGTGGTTTATAGAAAGTGTTTTGAATAATAGTTGAAAAACAACAAAAATAAAAAAAAAAAGGTAAAAAAAGGTAAAAAAATAAAAAAAGGTAAGAGGAACATACTGGATTTTCCAAAACCCTGAGGATAGTTCTTTTGATATCTGCTGAAGTCGCTGTATATACAGTGGCTAGCCTAGACAAAAACAAGAAAATCATTTCTTCAGTTATCTTTACTTCACTTGACAAACATTACATGTAATCAGCAACAAACTTCTTGAAGAAATCTTGTGTAATGAATATCAAACACTTACTCATGAATTAGTTTGTGATTACTGGGTAACAGACCAAGATATAAATACAAGCAGAGTTTAATGCAATCTTCTACCCAGGTTTCCGGAGGATCTGAAAATAAAAAGAATATATATTGTTTTATTTGTTTCAGTCATTTGACTGCAGCCAAGCTGGAGCAACACCTTTAATTATATATATATATATATATATATATATATATATACATATACATACATTTAAATAAATTTTAACTCATTAAAATGATAAATATACAAATATGGATGGACAAGTACACACACACACATACATGTGTAAATGAAAGCAAGCTAATTATGAGTGTATTGATACTTAATAAAATCTGATAGTCTTTCTGCAGGCAACCTCTCTAGTGCTTGTGCCATAGCAACACGTAGCCAGTCCATACTAGTGCAGTCTTCTTTCTTGCACATCACATCTGATTTCTCTGATAACCAATTTTTCTCTCAGTAAACTTATGCTATGTCATCCAACACACTTACAACAGAGCATGCTTGCTCCATTTCTTTCCAGTCTTCTCATGTCCTCTGTGTTCAAAATCCATGTCTCACTTCCATGCAGCACTGCAGCACTAACACAAGCATCATACAATCTGGCTTTCACCTTGTGGGAGAAGACCATTGTTGTCAGCAGTGGTAGAAGTAGCTCCTTGAACCTTTTTCAACAAACTCTTACTCTGGCTAAAATACGTTCAAAGCAACTGCCTCTATTGCTGATGACATCTCACAGATAGCAAAAACTATCAACTACTTCTAATGAAATGCTCAGGTAATTAAGGGGTTCTGTTTCTGGTGTGTTCATGGAATATACTATTCCAGTGCATCTTTTGGATATGAAATTTATGTTCTTTACTATTCAGCCTATGATTCCACTAGATCTCGTGTCCTTAACTTATATTGAGTGCAACATATGGAGTTTATGCCCACTCCTTTTCTGCATTTAAAGCAAAGCCATTTCCTTGAGGGGTACCTGGGACCTGCCTTCTTTCCTGCTCACTAAAACTTTTGTTTTTGCTAAGTTTACCTTAAGACCCCTCAACTCCAGATTTACCTTCCACACCTGGAATTTCCTAATTCCTCCGATAAATTCAGCTCTGAGAACTAGATCATCAGCATATAGTTCCCATGAACAGCCAGTCTTAAACTCCTCTATGATGGCCTGTAGGACTATGATGAATAGGAGGGGACTGAGAACTGAACCTTGATAGATTTTGACCCTTATATTGAATTCCTCACTGAAGTCATTGGTGACTCCCTCTTTAGTTACAGTGTCTTTGATGTTAACTTGCACTGCTCTCACAAGTCATTTATCAATGCCTAGTTTCCTTAGTGATCACTAGATTACTGTATATGATAACATGCTGAGGCCAAGAATAAATAGTTTACTCTTAGCCAAATATTTCTCCTGTAGTTGCCACATTAGAAAGATTGCATCTGTGATACCTTTCCAAGTACAAATTATCATCATCATCATTGTTTAACGTCCACCTTCCTTACTGGGATGGGCTGGATGGTTTGACAGGAGCTGGCCAGGCAGGAGCCTGCACCAGACTTCTGTGTCTGTTTTGCCCTTCCTAACACCAACCACCCAGCAGAGTGGACAAACTATCAATATCTAAACTATAAATATTACTGATAAAAATAATATCAAAATACATAAAGAAAGTAATAATTAATTATGTTTCTTAAACAGTGTGTCTGCAAACCAGAATATAAATCAAAAAACAACCTACAGCAGTATTGTAAGAAGGGGAAGTTTAAATTAAAAGTAACTTACCACTTTTTAATTTTGTTGTTGAAAACAATTCTGGTGGTGGTTTGGGGCTGAGCAGATATCGAAGGTAAGTTAATGCATGAGCCTACACAAGAAGAAATGGATAAAAGGTTAATTAGTCAGGTATATTTTTTCTAAAAATGATTTTTCTTTTACAAAAGATGAGTTTTTTTTTTAAAGGAAGTTAAATCAACCTTTTTTACACTAACAATATATGTTTATTTCTGCAGGGTGGTGATAAGCAAAGTGGATTAAAAGGAATGAAACTGTAAAGATTTATTGAAATAATTTTAAAACATTAACACTCTGTAGTTTCTTAAAATTATCTTTATCCTTTTTTATCTTTTACAGTTTGTTTCAGTCATTGGACCACAGTGATGCTGGGGCACAGTCTTGAAGGGTTTGGTCAAACAAATTGACCCCAGTTCCTTTTAGTTAAGCCTGGTACTTATTCCATTGGTGTGTGTTACCGAAATGTTATGGGGGTGTAAACAAACCAACGTTGATTGTCAAGCAGTAATGGGGGACAAACACACAAACACATAAATACACACACACACACATATGATAGGTTTCTTTCAATTTCCCTCCACCAAATCCACTCACAAGGCAATATTCAACTCAGGGCTATAGTAGAAGACATTTGCCCACAGTGCCACGCAGTGGGACTGAACCCAGAATCATGTAGTGTTGAGACACAAACTTCTTACCACACAGATATATATATTCTAAATCTATACTAGATATTTCTGAATAATAGTGTTGCTGGGAATAAACTTGCAACAGATCAATCATTAATTCACTACATATTCAGATTGGAGCCTGGTGCAGCCATATGGCTCACCAGTCCCCAGTCAAACCGTCCAACCCATGCCAGCATGGAAAGCGGACGTTAAACGATGATGATGATCAAATGGCAAGAGTGACAAGGAAGTAGCTGTGCAACTTGGGCAGTCAATACCATAAATCGTTGCTTTCTTCCACATACTAATTTACCAATAATTTCTTGTTCGTGTTTATATCTTTTGATGGTCAATGATTTACTCAAAGTTTCATGCAAAGTGTTCATTCAAACAGCCCAACATGAACAGATTGTGTCAAAACAGCACCTAGCTAGTAGATGAGTCACTGATTTTAAACAAATAAACCTTACTACATGTATAGAGCACTAATTTTCTCATTTGTATTTCTAAACATGAGGCTTCTGCAATTTCTATCTACCACATTTCACTCTCAAGGACATTGGTGAGCCCAAGACATTAGCAGCAAAAGACGCTTGAGCATTGATCATCGTCAGCAGCAGCATTTAACACCCATTTTCCATGCTGGCATGGGTTAGATGGTTTGATAGGATCTGGCAAGTTAGAAGACTATGCCAAACTCTGCTGTCTGCTTTGGCATGGTTTCTATGGCTGGATGCTTTTCTTAATGGCAACGACTTTACAGTGTGTATTCAGTGCTTTTAATTAAGTGTCCAATTCGTATGTAACTGCTTTAATGACTCAGAAAAATCCATGTCACATCATCATCATCATTTAACGTCTGCCTTCCATGCTGGCATGGGTGGGACTTACACACTAAATACAATTTGTTTTAAATACTTTGTAACATATAGGTGTAGGCATGGCTGTGTGGTAACAAGCTTGCTTCCCAACCACATGGTTCTGGGTTCAGTTCCACTGTGTGGCACCATGGGCGAGTGTCTTCCACTATAGCCTTGTAAGTGGATTTGGTAGATGGAAACTGAAAGAAGCCTGTCATTTATAGATATATATATATATAAGTGTGCATGTCTTTGTCTGATTGTCCCTACCCCCATCATCACTTGCTGGTGTGTCTACATCCCCGTAACTTAGCGGTTCAGTAAAAAAGACCAATAAAATAAGTACTAGGCTTACAAAGAATAAATCCTGAGGTCAATTTCTCCAACTAAAACCCTTCAAGGTGGTGCTCCAGCATGGCTGCAGTCAAATGACAAACAAATGAAAGAATGTAAAAGAACATATAAATATTTAATATAATGGCATTCAACAAAAGACAGATACCTCAATTAGTTTGTGGATATCATCTCGTTCATATAGCTTCTTGATGACATGGATTGCATGGTTTCGCACCTGGATAAAGAGAAGAAAATAAAATGTCAAAAATGTGAGACTAAAGATTACAAATGAAATATTTATAAAAGAGAATACAAATAAAAAAATATGAAGGTTATGAAGATGGGATACTCGGCTACTGGCTACATAGTGAACTCTAAATATAACCCCATTTTGTTGTCTGACAAGAGTAAAGACTTCTAACTGTTGATGGGTTCTTTAGAATCTAACTAGTGTTGTACAAAAGCTTCAATGATAAAGATCTATATTAAGAATCTGCAAAAATCTGATGCTAGCCTGGAATAAACAAATGACCTAACATACAAAAAAGCAATATGGCTGAAGGAAATACTTCTTATCCTTATTTCTTTATTGCCTACAAGGGGCTAAACATAGAGGGGACAAACGAGGACAGACAAAGGGATTAAGTCGATTACATCGACCCCAGTGCGTAACTGGTACTTAATTTATCGACCCCGAAAGGATGAAAGGCAAAGTTGACCTCGGCGGAATTTGAACTCAGAACGTAACGGCAGACGAAATACCGCTAAGCATTTCGCCCGGCGTGCTAACGGTTCTGCCAGCTCACCACCTTCTTATCCTGCTTATGAAATACAAACATGGTAAGGTCTCACATATATTCAATTGAAGAACTTCAACCAAGATTATCTAACGAGATAGGATAAAAACTCCCTCTAGGGGTATTTAAAAATATTAGCCTGTCTTGTTTACAGGAACTGTGGGTTCAAGTCCCACGGACAGCATTCAACTTTTTCTATCCAAATGGTCTTTTAAACCCAATATTTACATGCTATTTTTATAGCTTTATGTGCTTCAAGATTCACTATTCCCAAAAAGAATTTCACATACTTGAAGTTTTTAAATTCTTATGACATTAACACACACACACACACACATAAATATACACACATCCACATATACAAATACACACATATGTATTGGTATTCTATGCATGTTTTCCAACATAAGAAAAGAATAATTATAAGTTTTGAAAAGCATTTTTTTTTATAGAGAACAATAATATAAAACTGAAATCCCCAACCTACCTCCACTTTATCATGCGATGCAAAGTCTAATAATAAAATCAAGTATTTTGGACGATGATGGGGTCGTGCCAAGATCATTTCCTGCAGAGTTTCCATTCCAATATGAACACGATTCTGGAAAGGCAAGCAATATTTTTAGCTTTGGACAACTATTTTTCAGAAGCATAAATATTACGTTGAGATAAAATTCAGGTAGAATACAGCAGAGAAGCATATAGCACTTAGAAGAATTATCTGTTACAACCGCCTTAAAATATTGGTTTAGAATTTTGGTACAAGGTCAGCAAGCAGAGGTGAGAGGGTAAGTCAACTCCAGGGCTCAACTGATACTTTATTGACCCTGGAAGAATCAAAGCAAGTTGACTCAGGACCTATGGATGGAGGAAATGCTGTTAAGTATTTTGCCTAGCATGCTAATAATTAAAATGTTAGCTTCTGTTTATTACTTCTTCAGAGGTGGTTAGGCAAGAGTATTTTACTGTCAGATATGGTAGGTCATAAGAAGTTAAATACAATTATATTTTTCTCAAAGTAAATACATATGGAAAATAAATAAGACATAAAATATAAGGGAAAAGGAGAGAGAGAAAGTAAGAAAATAATAATGCCACATACTTCATCTTGACAAAATTTACGAAGTATCTGAACAGCATTGTCTGTGATAATAGGAGCTTCCAGAAACAATCTTGTAAACAGTCTGAAAGAAAGGAGCATAGAAATTAATTCAAATTATGCACAAAAGGCTTGGCAATAACAGAACAAAAGGTTACAGGACTGAATTAACCACAAAATTATTTAAAAAAGGTGTATTATTACTCTATCCCTCTTTCACACTCACAAGCATACACTGGCATCTTAATAGTCATCATGGTTTTAACATCCATTTTCCATGCTTGCATGGGTCGGGCAGAGTTTATTAAGATAGAATGTCTAAGGTTTGATGCTCTTTCTGTTGCTAACCATCAATCTTTCCAAACAAGGTAATATTTCCCAATAACCAGATACATTCTCAAAGAATATTGGAAATAAATGACATTAATTTACAACAATTACACGATGTCAAGACAAGACACAAACATACATACACACAAATGCTCATAATGACTTCTATTAGAGCAACAGTAATAACTTACCCATCTCTATGATCAGATCTCTCCAATAAGCCATTAAGCAATCGAGTCAAACATTCATCATAGCTTGCCAGAACTGTCTTGTGTTCTCCCATATTGGACCGGTTGAAACCATGGCAGACAACATATTCTTGATATAACCAAGAGAAAGCTATATCTGCTCGATTACGTAAGTCTTCAAATATGTATTCTTGTAATACTAAAACAAAAAAAAATGTTTCAAGTCATTCATACACATTTTTATGTTGAAGTCAAATAACAGAAATAATTTCCTAATGAGGATATAATTATATACACATATATAATAGTGAAAGCACATGGCTGAGTGATTAGGGTGCTGCACTCATGATTGCAAGATGTGGTTTCGATTCCTGAACTGGGCAGTGCGTTTTGTTCTGGTGCAAAACACTTCATTTTACATTGCTTCCGTCCACTCAGCTATAAATGACTGACCCCAAATGGATTGACACCCCATTCAGGAGTGAATGTTGTGATCCCAGTCACTTACATATCATGGAAACCAGGTAACCAACTCTATGAGACCTAGGACTCAATACAATAATGTCCAGGTGTTGATAATGATATGATTAAAAATTGAAGCTTTTACTAAATTTATAAAACATGCCTGATGCAAAATTATTTTAAGCTGATTTCTAAAGAAAACAAAGCAATAATTCATTCTAATCACTCAGAACATCATTGTCGTCTAACGTCTGCCTTCCATACTAGCATGGGCTGGACAGTTAAACAGGATCTAACGAACCAGAGAACCACATTGAGCTTCAATATTTGCTTTGGCATAGTTTCTACAGCTGGATGCCCTTCTTAACACCAACCACTTTACAAAGTGTCCTGTCACATCAGCACTAGTGAGGTTGCCAGGTAACGTGCAAGACAAGAAAAAGAAGATAGCTTTATGGCAAGTGTTGAAAGACTAAAGTATGATAGAGGAGCAGGCACAGGTGTCTTGCTATGGAAGACATACATGGCTAACTTGTATATGAATGGGTAGGAGTAGATGGAAAGCAGATGAAGATGCTGGTGATGAGGTACCAGAGCATACTCTCAGAGTTCCTCCCAAAACTGGCCCTGGTTCTATGATACAAACTTCCTGTCTCAAAGTGATCTAAATCAAAAACTTCCATCAATATTTCCTGTAGATTTGTTCCAAACACCAACTTAATAATTACAAAGTTATTTTACTAAATTCTTCGTTATTTTCATAATTAATAAAACAAATGCAATGTATTTTTCAACAAAATATAACAAAAGGGTTAAATACTCACAATTTTTCAGCTCACCACCAAACTGAGCAACAAGGGAGGCCAAAATTTTGGTTCGTTCTGGTAATGCATTACCAATAAGAGCGCTTTCTGAAAAAAAAAAGAGAGAAATAGAAAATTACATTAATGACAAAGAAATCAATTCATCATGTATAAGAAAAACAGGAATGAGTGATTTTTGGTTTGGTGCTGAGTTCAATTGTTTCTATGATATGTTCTACCAATGATAGAAAGACATCATAGCCAGCAGGAGATTTATATAACTTCTTCAATAATATCCTCAATAGGTGCAGGCACAGGTGTGTGGTTAAAAAGTTTGTTTTGCGATCACATAGCTTTGAGTTCAGTCCTACTTTGCACAAGTGTCTTCTATTACAGCCCCAGGCTGAATAAATTTTGTTGATGGAAACTGCATGGAAGCTAGTCACGTGTGTATGAATACATGCATATATGTATGCACGTGTGTGTATATACAAGCACATAGCCTCACTGGCACTTGTGCCGGTGGCATGTGAAAAAACATTCGAGTGAGGTTGTTGCCAGTGCCACTGGACTGGCTCCTGTGCAGGTGGCATGTAAAAAACACCATTTTGAGCATGGCCATTGCCAGTACCGTGTGACTAGCCCTCGTGCTGGTGGCACATAAAAGCACCCACTACACTCTCGGAGTGGTTGGCATTAGGAATCCAGCTGTAGAAACTCTGCCAGATCAGATTGGAGCCTGGTGTAGCCATCTGGTTCGCCAGTCCTCAGTCACATCGTCCAACCCATACTAGCATGGAAAGCAGACGTTAAACAATGATGATGATGATGATGATGATGATGATATAAAGGTAAATATTGACATTCCACAGTTTCATTTGTTACTGACAGAGCGAAACAGTGACATACTATTCCCTAATGACGTCCTTCTGTGATTCTGAAGACACATAGCATAAAAAATCCCGAACTTGAAAAGCAGGTAAGGATTAGCAACAGGAAGATCATCCAGCTGTAAAATCCTACCCTGACTACATCTTTGGCCAACCTATGCTATTCTAGAGAAATGGATATTAAACAAAGGAAGGAAAGCTTCACAGTAATAAAACTAGAGATAATCACTAATCCTAGGGGTCTTTGTGATTTGGGTTAGCTTAGTTTTTAAAATCCTATGACAAGAACACAGTGACGACTGAGTTGTCTATACTTACTTTCAGCCATTAATATACGCCTCACAGCCCTGACAGTCATTTGATCCAGGAGATCTCTGTTCATTGGTTTTGTGACACTCGACAACTTGAACTGCTTTAATCCTTTACGAGTGCCCTTCAAACAAAAGCATAAATAATTAAATGTCTACTAATAAAAATTTGAACTCGCAACAAACGATTTATCCTTAATTTTGTTCTAAAACAAGCTACCCATTAAATATTGGTTTTAATACTTGTTAATAATTGTTAAGAAATAAAAAAAAAAGAAAGCTATTGAATAAAAAACAGGATTATTTTTCCTTAACTCTTTAGCATTCCAATTAGTCAGGCAAATGTAATAGTTTTTTATTCACAATGTTTTGAATCAATCGCGTGTTATCTTTTAGCTTTGGGGTTTCAATGATAGCATTGTTTATTTTTAGAATGATATTGTAGGGTAAGTGTGAGAGGCCAGACCTATCTGGTTTGAACATAAAACAGGTTGAATATTTGGGTCTGAGATGGCCGGTAAAATGCTAAAGGGTTAAGGTAGTTAAAAATGAAAGTATAATAAAGCAATCCTTGATAATCACAGTAATTTATAACAAGATGTATTAATTTTTAAGGTCTTGCAGAAAAAGTGAAGTCATTTTATTGTTTGACATGCTAGAGATTTATTCTTTTATTTTTTCAGTCATTTGACTGTGGCCATGCTGGAGCACTGCCTTTAATTGAACAAATTGACCCCAGGACTTATTCTTTGTAAGCCTAGTACTTATTTTATCGGTCTCTTTTGCCGAACTGCTAATTGACAGAGACCTAAACACACCAACATCGGCTGTCACACGATGGTGGGGGGGACAAACATAGACATACAAACATACACACTCATATATATATATATATATATATATATATATATGACAAGTTTCTTTCAGTTTCCATCTACCAAATCCACTCACAAGGCTTTGGTTGACCCGAGGCTATAGCAGAAGATATTTGCCCATGGTGCCATGCACTGGGACCAAACCTGGAACCATATGGTTGGTAAGCAAGCTACTTACCACACAGCCATGCTTGCGCCTATACTTACCATACAGCAGCGGTAAGTATGACCTAATGTGGCGATAGTGACACATGGCGATGGTGACACATGACGATAGTGACACATGGCAATAATTACACATGGCGATAATTACACATGGTGATATTTACATATGGCGATACTTATATATGGCGATCTATATATGGTGATAGTTAACCAATATCTGGTATTCCCTGCAGCTCAAAGAATGCTGCAAATGTATTGACTAGTCTTTCCATCATGGCATATCCATAATTGGAGAAGTAGTAAGTGTACATGAGTTTAGATACTTGCTTCTGGAAACAGCCCAGATATAGTAGAGATGGTTAAGTTACTGTCTCTGCAGTACCATCAACCAATGACAACCAAGGCCAAACATTCTGTACTATCTTGCATCACTAGCTTCTTTTCTCAATAATAATTTTAGTAACAATTCTACTGTACCTAAACTTTTAGAAATACATGACAAAACTATTAAGAGGCTAAGAGCCAATTATATACATAGAATGAATTCAGTGATAAAAATTAAACTAAAATAGACAAAACAAAAAAAGAACAATCAAAGCCTACTTACCATTAATGGTTGTGTTATAAGAGCAGTATCAGGTTTTTTAGGTTCATCAGCTCCTACTTGTATAGTTCCTCCTGCAACCAGATCAATAAAAAGAAATCAATGTAATATCCTAATGATTTTAATTGTAGAGTTCTGCATTAGATAAAAAGAAAATTAATTAAATGCTTGATGAAGCCAAAATAAATTTCCCTTCACAACCATGTAGTCTTGGAATTGATCTAATGTGCAACACCTTGGGCAAGTGCCTTCAACTATAGCCACAAGTTGACCAAAGCCTTTTGAGTGAAAACTGAGCAAAAATCTATCACATCACACATGTGTGTGTGTGTGTGTGTGTGTGTGTGCACTTATCTTTGACAAAAGATGTAGCATCAATAAGAAAACAGAAAAAAAAAAAGGATTTTCAAATATAAAAACACTGTATTATATATTTGTTCTGCCCAAGTTGCATGGACAGCATCCAAAGATATTATGTGCAAAATAAAAAGAGAATGCCAGCAACTACTAAACCAATCAAACAATATCTTAATTAGTTGCCAGTATTTCACAGATTTACTACAGCAAAGCCAACTCGCAAAGTTTATCAAATACTGTCATACAAGAATATTTCTAATAAATATGTTTCCCGTAACTTTTTTGATACCATATTTCATTTGAAATCCACTGCCTTTGTTTCAATGAATTTTCAAAATATTGAAGAATTTGGTCCAAATAAAAGTCATTATTAAGGTGGTGTGAAGCAGTGAGCTGGCAGAAATGTTAAGCACCAAGCAACAGTCTTAGTGACATTTTGTCCATCTTTGCCTTCTAAGTTCAAATTCTGCCGAGGTCGACTTAGTTTTTTCATCCTTTCAGGGTTGATAAAATAAGTACCAGTTGAGCACTGGGGATCAATGTAATCAACTTAACCCTCCTCTGAAATTACTGGCCTTGTGCTAAAATTTGAAACCATTATTAAGGTGATGTTTGAAGTAAATTACCATGAAATTTTGATTGAATGTTTTAATTTAGATCATTTTAAAACATGAAGTTTATATCAAAAAAACTAGAGCAGTTTGGTAGCAAAAGGGTTAAAAAAATACTTGAGTAATTATTTCATTGCTAATGAATCACTCACCTACTACAGTTTGAATTTGTAATTTCGGAGTAACTTTTTCTTCTTCTGTTGTGGCAGGTGTTTCTTCACTTTCTACATTCTGTAAAAAATTTTAAAATTTCCTCTAATGAAATGCACAAACTATATCTAAATTAATATTTTTTTAAAAGATTGACAATTTGAAATAATTTAATAGAATGCTGATATTGGTATATTAAGCTGGTGTTTGAAACAAAATTATAGGAGGTTTAACTTAAATATGATCACTTTTAAAACAAGTAATTTTTCTTATAGTCAAGTACACTGGAAAATGGTCTGCATTCCAAATTACTGGAATATAACAAGATAACTTTTAAGAACAGCAGATTTCTATTTACTAAGAAGCATAAAGGGCATTTTTGTAGAAAAGACTTAGTATATTGCAGAGGGTTATTTTATCAACAATGAAGGAATGATATGCAAAATCAAACATGATAGAATTCATACTTAGATCATAGAGAGGGAGAGGATAAAACACTGTAAACTGTATTTCATGCAGTAATTGACCATTGCTACCAACTTATTGCTTTGCAAGTAACATATCTCAATTCTCAAGTGTCAAATTGTTACCTACTTCACTGATTTTTTCTCATCAGTATGCATTTTGGGAAGGTCTTATTTCATCATCATCATCATCATCATTTAACATCCATTTTCCATGCTGGCATGAATTGGATGGTTTGACTGAGGTCTGGAGAGCCAGCGGCTGCACCAGACTTCAATTTGATCTAGCAATGTTTCTACAGCTGGATGCCCTTCCTAATGCTAACCATTCCAAGAGTGTAGTGGGTGCTTTTTATGTGCTAGGCCTGGCATCGATCACATTCAGATAGTGCTTTTTACATGCCACCAGCACAGGGGCCAGTCTGGGGGTACTGGCATCGGCCACGTTTGGATGGTGCTTTTTATGTGCCACCGGCACTGGAGCCAGTCAGAAGGTACTAGCATCAGCCACGTTCAGATGGTGCTTTTTACATGCGGTTTGGCACGGGGAAGTGGGGGGGGGGGGGGGTCAGGCAGTCCTGGTATCGATCATGTTTGGATAGTTCAATTTATATTACTTTAAAAACTTTAAACTTTTAAACCTAAGCGATGTCATAGCTTATACTTACCATTCGTTGGACGTCAGAGATACCTTTACCCATTCCAGCCATAGTAAGCTGGGTTGCAAGTAACCTGGCAAGATGTTTAATCTGACCAGGAGTACCAGCTGCAGCAATTGGTGTATATGTTGCTTGGAAGTGGGCTGGTAATGTATCAGGTAACATTACCTATACAATGAGAAAAATAATCATATTGAAAATGAAATAATTACATTAAAACAAAAAGAAAATTTTAATGAATTGTTAAGACAAATACTGAGAGGTCAAAGAACAGGTTGATATAAGCACCATCTCGTTAACACTTGCCAATGTGAAGCAAAGAGTTAAATACATTTATTTTAGCACTGATCTCGAGAGGCTGCTTTCCAAAATTTAATAGCATAAAGGTAATAAGCAGCATTACAGCAAGGGTGAAGAGCAACAGAATAATAAAACTATAAATAGATGAGAAATAGGGAGATGATGAGTGGGTTGGTGGGTAAAAAAAGAACTGTGTGTAGAAGACAGAGAGAAGCGTAGTGATAGAGAGGGAGATCAGCACAGATACAGTGAATAACAAACAAAGGTGGGGGGAGGATTGGCAGCAGGTATGAGAGAGTGTTAAAGAAGGAGATATGGTAGTCATAAGATCTGATTCAGGGGAAAAGAAGAGCCAGAACCAGTTTCAGCCAGGTTGGTAACGAAAGGGTTAAATTACATTCTACAATTTACCAAAAAAAAAAAGGACACTTTGGATACTATACTCTAAGGTAACTGTTTTGTTCTTATATAATACTAGTTTCAAATTTTGGCACAAGGCCGGCAATTTTGGGGGTGGGGCTATAGCAACTAGACTGAACCCAGTGTTCAGCTGATACTTATTTTACGACCCTGAAAGGATGAAAGGCAAAATCGACCATGGCAGAATTTGAACTCAAAACAGACAGACGAAATGCCACAAAGCATTTTGCCCGGCATGCTAACAATTCTACGAGCTCACTGCCTTTGTTCTTGTATAATAACAAATAATAAAATGAGATATAATACTCACCATACTAATCAATACAAGATCTGCTACATTGTGTGGATTTAGCCTACCAACCAAATCTTCAGCAGTGATGTCAATAGCTGTTTGTTTCTGAGCAGTGCTGGGAATTTTTTCTTTACTTGGTGCTGCTCCAATCTCTTCCTCTTCCACGTCAGGATCAGGCTATTAATTATCGAAATAGGTTTTTATTCATAAGAAGAAAAAGCACAGTGTTTATATAGATAAATACTTTTATATGTAAATACAGGCTGAAAATTGTATTTATCTATTTCAGTATACAGCTTTGAAATTATACACTTTTTTGTTTCGGGCAGCAACTATAAAGTGAGACAGCTTTAGAAGTTTCATCAATAATTCTCGAATTTCTGCTTAGCATTTGATAACTATTCTAATTTGTAACAATCGTCATAATAAATGAAATAAATAAAATGTGAAGGCACACCACAGCCCAGTGGTTTGGGAATCACACAAATGATCGTAAGGTCATGGTTTCAGTTTCCAGACCGGGCGGCATGTTGTGTTCTTGAGCAAAATAATCATTTCATTATTGCTCCAGTCCATTCAGCTGTAAATGGGCTCCAGCAATAACTGGGAAGTTAACCCTGTAATGGATTAGCATCCCATCCAAGTTAAATGTAAAGTCAAGCCTTCAAGGGCTAAGGCTTGCAAAAGTAAATTATCAAACTAATAACTTAAGAATTAACTAATTAACTTGAAGAATTAACTGAAGGACAATTTAAACAAAGAATAGACAATCTGCTGCTACACACCTTTATCTCAACTTTGGACTTTTTAGACGATGAAGTACTGGGTCCATCCTCAGCTTTTCTCTTTTTGATGTCTTCTGTTTTGGGCATGCACTTCATAACCTGTAATTAAATAAGATAAAGGTGTCCAAATATGTTTAATTCAACAAATAAAATGCATTTTAAATAAAAATCAAGTGTAGATTGGACTGGGTGGTTAAGAAGTTAGCTTCTGAACTACATAGTTTCAAGTTCAGTACCACTGTGTGGCACCTTGCATAAGGGTCTTGAAATATAGCTCTGGACTAACCAAAGCCTTGCAAGTAGATATGATAAACAGAAACTGGGTAGAAGCCTATCATGTGTGTGTGTGTGTGTGTGTGCATGTATATATGTATGTATGTATGTATGTATGTATATATATGAGTGCGTGTATGTGTTTGTCTCCCTGTCTTGACACCACATGACAGTTGCAAATGAGCATCACTATTATACAAGCAGTGCCACACATTTCCAGTTTTCTATGAAAACATGTCCAGTCATGGGAAAATATTACCATGCTTGGAGACAGTTGGGGGTTGGGATAGGACAGGCATCCAGTTGTTGAAAGTCTGCCTCAATAAACTCCATCTGACCCATGCAAGCAAGGAAAAATAGAAGTTAAAACAACGATGAAGACAACAATGATGAAACCCATGTTGAGTTAAAAATTTCAAATCATACAAGAAAAAGTTGCAATTGCATTTTTACTGAATAAAATCAAATTATCCTCACCATCCTATTAGCAGTCAAATCTATACATTAGTAGTACATTAAATTTATGGTAATTATTGAGACAATTTATTCAAGTTACTTGTAGATAATATGATGGCATCAGGTATGCTTGAAGGTCTAATGTGGCAGGCAGGATTTTCTAACATATGAAATCAACATGCCAAGCCACATAAAAAGCTCTCATTCTGGTACCATGTAAAAAGCACCAAGTACACTCTGTAAAGTGGTTGGCATTAGAAAGGATATCCAGCCATAGAAACCATGCCAAAACAGACAATTGGAGCCTGAGTAGCTCTTGAGTTATCCAGCTCCTGTCAAACCATCCAACCCATGCCAGTATGGAAAACAGACAATAAATGATGATGATGGAATGCAACTGTAAATGTCATAAATGAAAGGAAGTAGTTGACTGGTTCAACACAAAAAAGTAGAAAAATATAGAGACCATATGAGGTGTTTAGCAACAGATTGTCGTAAGTGCCACGACTTAAAAACTGAGAAAAACACAGTCAAAGTTTCGCAACTTTCAGAATGCGGTATCTCAGCAAGAAATGAAGTTAGGAAGCTGGTTTTGATCTTAAAATGAGAGTGAAGACCTCTTCTAATCATTCCACATATGTAAAATTATTTATTTATGTATACATCTGAAAGATGAAACCATGACAGCGTCTTTCTCATTTTGTAGAATATACCAGTACTACGAAGCGGTGTATTGCATTGCATATTTTAGCCATAATACCTAGAAAAAACAGAGACCCACCCCACAAAGGTATTGTATGTGATTTAATATACCAAGGTAAATATCTTTAACAGATAAGTAAGACAAGATAGTAAGATAATAACCCATTATCATTACGATGGTAACAAGAAATACTAGAAAATGAGCCATAACACCTCGAAAAACAATACAGGGACCACACCAAAATTATTGATTGAGTGTGTGTGCTTACGATGGTGTGTTACTAAACCCTCTGGTTGAGTTGGGTGAGTGAGCATCGTGTCAATAGTGTCGAGGTACAATTTTTTCAGCTGGATTTTTGACCTTATTACAAGCCTCACAGGTTCTTCCTCCCAACTTTTCCGGATTCTAGATGTCGAGACAAAGAAAATGATATACTAACCTCGAAAATGGCCAGGGTGGCACTTATGACACTCTGTTACTAAACGCCTCATATAAATAATTGTAAAGGATGCACTGAGAGCAGACACACAGACTAAAAAGGTAGGATAGAGAACGGATAGGTATTGAAATGTCTGAATATCTGAAACTCTTACTTCTGACTGCATTGCTCCAAGATCGGTTAAGAGAGTAGTTATTTGAGACATGAAGCGTGGAGAATATGGATGCTTTAGTAAAGCCAACATCTGCATCTTTAAATTTTTACGAACACTGCTTACTTGTGACTTGGCTAATGTTGGTGGTAAATTTACTGAAATGCACAAAATGTTTATTATGATATATATCATGAAGCAGAGAGTAGAAAACACAGACTCTGTGTGTGTGTGTGTGTGTGTGTGTGTGTGTGTGTGTAGACAAACGAGAGATACATACTTTTATTTATTGAGCTTTACTTTAGAATAAGGATATAGAATACACACTACATGTATGTATGTGTTAATATATAAGATTCAACTGAATTCAGTGTTACTTAATGTAGACAACTACCATAAGTTTCACTACAGATATTAATTAAAACCAATCTTTTAGAAACCAGATATGCTACACAAAATGTTAAAGAAAAGCTATAAAAGGACATTCAATATTAACTGAAAATAAAAGTTATAAAACATTAAAATACTAAACTTAAATCATTCTACAAGAAAAAAATCCTTCAATGTTGCTATTCTACCTTTTCTTTTGGTTTCCAGAAAAGTATTACTATTTATTTATATTGAGATAAACCAAATGGATTTGATTACAATGGATTTTTTTAGGTATGTTATCTCAAGTACTTTCTTTGAATTGTATTTAATATTCATAAATATATTTCTATCATAAACGTGTGCTGAAATATCTATATTTGATATGAAATAATTAACTATAAATTGACAAAACATTTGTAGAAATGCAAAACACTAAGATCTAATGTGTAAACCATTTATTCTTAAAGTAACAAAAAGATTTTGATAACCTTTACTCTTTCAATATCGTTCTTTTTTCTAAGAACTTTGGTCAGCTTTAGACAAAATTACAATCAAACTGAATCTTATTTCAATTAACATCAGAGGTTCAAGACAAGATGCAAAGTTATTAACTTCATGTTTTAAATCTGGAAAACATTTCCAAAAATTCATTTTACTTTGAACTGAATCTGCATGAACCTGTGGAAAATTTCTTTCAAAAACCTATTTTTATCAATATTAGTGTAATATTATTTCAGATAAAATATACTTGTAAACACATATTTTTTTAGATAATTTTAGAAGACCAAATACAAGAAATTATTCTAATTCTAGAAAAAATTGCTTTACAGAATGTGGGAAAAGTTGAGATGTTTCAAAAATTCAAAATAAGAACAAAACAATGAATAATAGTTTGTTTTAGAAGAAAAATCTTCCTTTACCATGTAAGGATTCAAACGCTTGTACTACTTGATCAAAATATACAGGTCTTTGTTTAGCAATTGCTGTAAGGCTTCCCATGACAGTCATCAGATTTATACTTTTAGATAAATATAAGAAATACAGAAATTATATTACACTCAAATTATAAATTTAGAAATAATATCATATACTTATAACTTATAAGATTATACTGAACAGAGTTGTACAATACACTGATCTGTTACACACACATTGCTCATCAATCATTATCACCTAAGTAATGATCAACATTCTCACGATAGAATTAGACGAAATGAAATATTACGAAACTGATAACAATGTTTCTCTGTAAAAGATGTTTTCAGACCAGCTGGTAGGTTTGCAAAACATCTGGTTCAACAACAACTTAAGCCATAATTACAATAATAATTAACAAAACATCAGAAATAACATATAAAGATTATATCATCAACATTATCATATATCTAGATTCCATACTGGCACGTGTATATGTTACAGTAATAATATACCTGGATATATGAGGTGAGGCTTGAAATTTCAGCAAAGAGACAAATAACTCATTGCCCTCTTCCTCTAATTTGTTAACATCCAACAGTTTATGGTTTTCAGGGACTTTATCAAGTGTCATCTCATTTTCAAGTTTCTTAGGAATGTCTGACTCCTTGAAGAAAAAAAAAAAAAAAGATTTGAGTACTTTATTTGAATATCCAATTGTCATTGTTCTCATCACCATTTTAAGATGCTGTCATTAACCCTTTCGTTACCAACCTGGCTCTGAGTACAAATGTCATGTTTCCATAAGTTTTGAATTAAAATCTTCCACCAAACCTTAGTCACAATTTATGTTCCTAACACTAGCTGAATGATAACTATGTTATTTTACTAAATTCTTTGTTACATTTAAAGTAACTAAAAGAAACAGAGAGCATCTCAAAATAAATACAGTAACGAAAGGGTTAATTAGATGAAAAGGACATAAAAAAAAATTTCATTCATTAAAACTAATACAACTTGGTTTTGTGAAAGTCAGTCTAGCAGTTGTCCAAGTATGCAAGTTTTACTTCTCCTATGTACCTAAAGAGAAAGCCACTACTTTAGAGCCAATACAGCCTGATGCCAGCATCATTGCAAGTATTGCTATCAGAATGCAAAACACTGGAAGAGTTACCACATGGCATCTTATCTGTTGCTCTAGCAGTTCTGTCAATCCACTGCCCTAAACTGGTACTTTTTTATTGACCCTAAAAGGACAAAAGGGTTAAATTGTCTTTGGTGGGATATGAACTCAAAATACAGGGAGCTGGAACAAAAGTATTAATCTACAATAAGAGCTGGTTCATTTGAATACAAGATATCTGCTTTGAGGCAGACACACACAGTGAATTTTTTAATTATTTAAATTCATATTTCTCGATAACAATTAATTCTGTAATCAAAAGTTTAAGTTTAAAATTATATAATTCAATCTAAGAAACATTCTTCAGGTGACATCCTTTGAGGAGAAAGGACATTTAATATACAAGAAAACATCTCTAGTTCCCATTGTATATAAATTTTGAAAGTTTGGCCAATAATTAAGACACAGAGATTAATGACAGTTAATGATTAACTGTGTGTAAAATTAATCTTTCACACTCCAAATATTGAATTAATTCTATCACACCTTAATCTGGAAAACTACCATATTTGATGGCATACAAGGTATACTCTTTTTTTAAAAAAATTAACCCGGCTCCTATATGTGAACTTGAACCTACATTTATGTTTTAATGCAGTAAAAACTTTTGCCCTGAATCTGTGCTGCTGAAATTGAGGTGCACCTAATATGCCCATGTGTCTTTTATACCATCATGTATAGTGGATAAAACCATATTTCTTGTGAATTTCCAGCTGTGAGGCTTATTAAGACAACAAACTCTTGTTAACAAAGTAATTAATTCTAATTCTTATAATTTAAAATAGCTTATATAAGAATTTTAAATGAACATTTATTGTAAATGAAATTTCAAAACAACTGTATAAAATATAGAGATCATCCAACTATAAAAATTAAAACTATAAGAATATTGCTAAAAGTACTTACAGGAGATTTCTTTGTCAAAGTTAGAACAACGTTTTCAATAAATTTCACAACATGAGTTCGGATACTGAAAAATTATTTAAAAAAATACCTTGTTAAATTATTTACTTAACAGTGCAGTACAAAATAGCTGTGTTTATAATAAATACATTTAGGTTAATAAATACTAAATTCAGAGTATAAAAGTTACAGAAGTCAGATAGCTAAATGGATTAGATATTGGATTAACAGTTACTGTTGTAAAATGTAAACATTCATACAGGCTTGTGCATGCATGTGTACACACACACAGAGAGGCTTCCACACAGTTTCAATCTATCATTTCCATTCATAAGGCATTGGTCAGCCTGGAGCTATACTAGAAGACATTTGCTCAAGGTGCCACACAATGATACTGAACCTGAAACCACATAGTTGTGAAGGAAACTTTTTAACCACACTTTGATAAAAAGATAAAGACTATCTCAGAATATAAGCAAAATAATGTATTTCCAAATTGGTAACAAAGAAAACAGAGGCATGAAGAATTTTGAAAAGAAAAACAAAGATTAGAAGGAAGAATATTTTACCAAGTAACTGAACTGAAACCAAATGTCTTTGAAATAAAGAAAATACAAAGTTGCTAATAAAAGATACTAAAGTAAAACTATACACAGAACATTACAAGGAAGCTGGTTAGGTTTCGTGATGTCTCTTCACAGAGTAAAGTTGCACTGAAACAGGCATAAATCAGATTTTAAAATTCCTAAGAGTGATGGACAGAGGATAATTAAAATTAGTAGACTAGGTATCTTTTGTTTTTTACTTGTTCTAATCATTAGACTGCAGCCATGCTGGAGCACCACCTTGAAGGGTTTAGTCAAACAAATTGACCCCAGTATTTATTTATTTTTTTAAACTGGTATTTATGCTATTGGTCACTTTTGTTAAACTGCTATTTTATGGGGACATAAACAAACCGACACCAGATGTCAAGTGGTGATGGTTCGGAGACAAACACAAGGATGCATGAACACACACACATAGATATACACTATGGGCTTCTTTCTGTTTCTGTCTACTAGATTCAGTCACAGAACATTTGCTCAAGGTGCCATGCGGTGGAACTGAACCCAGAACTCCATATCATACAGCCACACCTGCAGCTAGGAAAAACTACAGTACTTGACCAGCAAAACGATGCGGAGATAATGGCATGAGTCTTGCTTACCCGTCATTTAAAGATTCCATCATCTCAATTATGTAGGTTTTTAATTGTAGGATTTGTTTCCAAGTCTGTTGCATTTCTTCAGTAATTGTCTTGCTCTGGCTCAACCACTGAAACCAAAAGAAACCCAAATTCCATTATTTGAGATATTTTGAGACACTAAATTTGTTTGTATTTTTTTTTTTTTATATCATTCATGATTAACAAAAGGAAAAGCAAAATTCAATCAATGACAGGTCATTTCTAATATATTCAAAAGTAACTAAACATGCATTGTCAGTTTGAAAATTAAACTATCTAAAAAAAAGGCATAACAGACCATCATCATTTAGCATCCATATTCTATGCTGGCATGGGTGTAGAATGTTATAAATTTCAGTATTGGGCAATACAAAATACTTAACACTCAACAACTCATTCTATCTAGCTATATCTGGGTACCATGAGTAGGTACAGCTCACATGGTAACACCTTGACATTCAAACCAGCCAGATCCAATCTCCCACACCTACCATACAATATCAATCTAAACAATAAACAATCACATCATTGAAATCTCAAAGTTACAAGATAATTCATGATTAATTCAAAGCAATCTGAATATAAAAGCATTACATTAGACAGAGTAATCTGAATACCAAAAAGTTAAGGAAAAGGTGCATTGTATAATTAATGAGAATTTTGTCAGCTGTCAATGCTGAATTCAATTTTAATTTTTCAAACGAACTTCATCATCAATTTCTGTGATGAAAGCTCATGTTCAACAGCCTATTCCATACTAAACTTACTTGTGCACAGGAGTTCATCTGTATGTGAATATCTAACTAACCTAATAAATGTTTCATGACTTCAGAGAATCAATTGTATTGAGTGCAATGCTTACCAAACTCAAGCAAATATTTATGAGATAAGCCATATTCACCTGTAACGCTAGTCTATGAAGTCCAGCCATTGCCAGAATAACTCTCTTCTGAACATTGACATTTTCATCTTGGAAAAGAGCACCAAGGTTTGGCAGGATTTTCTGTAAGAGATCAGGTTCTTTCTTGCTGAAATTTTATGAGATAAAAAATATTTAGAAAATTTAAAACAAAATGAATTTTAACAAGAAAATAACAACCTAACTCTAATTTTAACAAAAATATAAAATATATCTATAATTAAATGAAAAGATTATATCTAAGGTATCTGAGGCTACTCAAACTGCAGAAAATAGCAGCGAAGTCGAAGAAAAGTGGGGACACATTGGATAATGTAGTCTAAGAATAACTGAGTTAAAAGACGGGATGGTAATAGCTGGAACACTTTTGATCGTGGGTTCTGTTCAATTAGGACCAGTTTGGGCCTGGTTTTAACAAGTTTCAGAATCTTCATGATCAGAGGCATGCCCCAACTCTAATGATTTAAGGAGAAAAAAACCTTGGGTTGTGATGCTCATGTCATTACCACAGCATTAAAGATATGTAAAAGGAAATAGGTTCAACTGGAAATTGCACCAATCAAGGACTAAGTTTACCAGAGAGTATAGTCAATTGAATTCGGTCATCATTTTATTGATCCCAAAAGAGTGAAAAATTTCTTTTTCTTGACGGTGTTTAAACCACATAAAAGGATGAAATTCCATAATTTCTGTCAATTCACTATTCTTATATATATATGCACACACACACATGTATATATATATATATATATATATATATATATATATATATATATATATACACACACACTAGAGTGTTGCCCATCATATGACAAGTAACTCTGGAAATATACTTTTGCCACTATGGGTAATACCAGGAAATATGGCATAAATACAATAATTATAACTTTTATCAAATTTCTTGGTGCCTATACAAAATAAGGAAATGAATACTAATCTAAAATAAAACAAATTTCTCATTTGAATAATTCCTCCCATAACTTCCTCTTACTAAAATTGCTGGCCTTGTGCCAAAATTTAAAACCATTATATAGGGATTTTCTAAACTCAACTTAATTCAATGTACATACCATGCATCTTCTATGAAACTGATGACAAACTTTCGAACTTCAACAGAGCGGTCACTTTGAAAGGCCAACATTTCCTAAATGAAATAAAAAGTAAAATAATTACTATTAATAAAAGCAAGCGAACGTCTTGCAAAAAAATCTGTTTTAAATTTTCTTAGAGTAAATTTTTACATCACAAATTTAAATGTTTTCATTAATTCAGACAATGAAATATTGTTTGTCTTCTTTACAGAGAACTAGTTTATCACATATTAATATGAAAATCTGTTGTAACTAGTGCATCTAAGCTGACCAAATCCTTGAGTGAATTTGGTAGATAGAAACTAAAAGAAGCCTGTGATGTATGTGTGTGTGTTGTTGTGATTCTGGTTAGTCACAGTGGTACTAATGGCTCTGAGGAAGCAAGATGCCTACTTTTCCATGCTTGTATAGGTCAAACAAAATTTGTTGAGACATATTTTCTATGACCAGATACTTTTCCTGTCACCAACCCTAACTTGTTTCCAAGAAAAGTAATATTTCTCCATGACCAAACATGGTTTCACCAAAGATTAGAAATGACAGATAACACCTGTATGACAGTGACACTATCACATGATGTCATAAGGAGACAGTAACACACACACACATATATATATTATATATATATACACACAGAACAGACTTCTTTTAGTCTCAGTCTATCAAATCAACTCATACAGCTTTAATCAGAACTATAGACAAAATTTTGCCCAAAGTGCCATGCAATGGGACTGAACCCAAAACCAGTACTTATATATGGATATATAGCATCTAACAAATGAACAGTGACCATTAATTTGTATATAGATTACACTCAGTTGATCCTAATGAGCTTAAATTTTTTTTTTCTTTTCAAGCAAACCAAACAATGTGATAACATTTTAGCTGCCTTCATAAAACATTTCAATTTGCACTGATCGCAGCAGTCTAAAACACTCTCGACATTTGAAATTTAAAATTGCTTAGCAATAGAATTCATTAAAAACTTACCTCTAAAAAATTATCCAAAAGATTAGGCTCTTTATAAAGTATCAGTTCTTGAACCTGGAAAATATCAATATGAATTCAAGTTTTTAATATCAGAAAATAACCAGTTGCAGAACTAAGTAGAAGGAAGATATATTACATATAGGGGCTTATATATACAGAGTAGGCCAAAAGTAGGTATACACTTATTTATAACAATTGAATTTATTAAACACAGTTTAATCTCATAAATGCTTGAAATGTCCTCCTTCAACATGGCAACATTCCTCAAACCTTTCCAGAAAACTGCAACACAGCACGACACAAATTCTGATCTGCATCAATTTCAATAAAAGCTTCTGAGATGAATACCTAGTTTTGGCCCATCCTTTATTTTAACCCTTTTGTTAACATATTTCTGTTGAAATACCCTGCCAATGTTTCAGTCAATTTTGGAAATTATGAAGAATTTTGTAAAAGAAATTGCCATTTTTTGAGCTGGCTTTTGGAATATAAATTAACATAAAATTTCCATTGAAAATTTTCATTTTCAAGTAATTCAGATCGCTTTAAAACATGAAGTTTGTATAAATAGAATGAGGGGAAAATCTAGAGCAGGATGGTATCAAAGGGACTGAGCAAGATCGTTGCCAGTGCCACTGAACTGGCTCCTGTGCAGGTGGCACTTAAGATACACCATTTTGAGCGTGGCCATTGCCAGTACCACCTGACTGGCCTTCGTGCCGGTGGCATGTAAAAGCACCCACTACACTCTGGGAGTGGTTGGCGTTAGGAAGAGCATCCAGCTGTAGAAACTCTGCCAAATCAGATTGGAGGCTGGTGTAGCCATCTGGTTCACCAGTCCTCAGTCAACCCATGCTAGCATGGAAAGCAGATGTTAAACGATGATGAAAGGATGTTGAGGTATGATTGAGTTAAATACACATCATCATGGTTTAATGTTTGCCTTCCATACTGGTATGGGTGGGACGGTTTGACATGGTGCTGGCTAGCAGGGGAGTCATCCAAATTCCAACTGTTTGTTGTGGCATGGTTTCTATGGTTGGATGCCTTTCCTAACACCAACCACTTAAGAGAATGTGCTAGGTGTTTTTTATGTGCCACTGGCATGGATGCTTTTTAGGTGGCATCAGCACCTGAAAGGACAAGCCTGTATATGTGGAAGACAGTGATTTTACTTAGCTTGACATGTCTTATCAAGTACAGCAAATCTCCACATTTCTCAGTCACTTGCCAAGCATTTACTACATTCCCATTGTGTGTACAGTAAAAACAAAAATACTTTAGCTCTGTTAGACATTTGATAAAGCATTAATATTTAAAAAAACAAAAAAAAAACAATGCCAGCCAGTTTAGAATGCCAACTATATGTCTCCCACATTTTAATATATCACCATAGATTAATTCTCTGCCAAGAGCTCTAAAAAATACTTATTGTTACTTTAACAAATGCAAAATATTTGGTTTCTGAAGGTCTTATAAAATGAAGAAACTGCAGTAATACAAACCTGTCGTAGATTTTCTGTTTTCATATTGTTTTTCTGCATAAATGATGCTTGATTAAGCAAATCAACCACCTGAAACAATAAAAATAGTTAGTGTTATTTGTTTAAAATTAAAATGAAGCAAGTCAGGTTTATAATTCAGTTTCATATCTTTTAGATTTAAACAATCATCATCATCATGTAACGTCCGCTTTCCATGCTAGCATGGGTTGGACGATGTGACTGGGGACTGGCAAATCAGATGGCTACACCAGACTCCAATCTGATCTGACAGAGTTTCTACAGCTGGATGCCCTTCCTAATGCCAACCACTCTGAGAGTGTAGTGGGTGCTTTTTACGTGCCACTGGCACGAGGGACAGTCCGGCGGTACTGGAAAGATATAATAATTTGTTGGTGTTAGGAAGGGTATCCAGCCACAGAATCATCCAACTTATGCCAGCATGGGAAACAGGTATTAAAAAATGATAATGAATAAATCTAACAAATTTATAATGCTAAAATTTCTTTCAACTAATTGGCTAGAAATGGAGAAACACTACTCATGAATTTAGGAAGTTCTCCATTTTCTTTGACATCAACATGGTTCATGTTCAGCTTCAAATTCTGGCCAGAGGGAGGATTTCTGAGTGGCAGCTCTATGCAAAGGGTTTAATGCAGTCAATGAGATGAAGTACAGTATGATAAAAGAAGGATGGGCTCATCAATTGGTATGTAGCTTGTTAATTTACAAGAGTAGAGTAAGCATAATAGCAGTAGAAGACAACCATAGAAGAAACAGTATATCTATGAGTCAATTGCCCTAATGTATTGTCTAGCAGTAGGTCTTTGCCAATCAGCCTTCTCTGAATCTTATTTATGCCAGTCATGGGAAAACTGTTGCCTGCAAAACATTCTTAATGACATGCCAATGAAAAATTACCTAAAATTCTTTTAATAGTTCAGCCTGCTTCTTGAAAAAGGTTGACCATGTCTGGTCTATGCTATATCAGTGTAACTACACTGGTTCAGATATATTAGCAGTACTCTAATGTACATGGTATTTGAGTTTTGTGGTTAATTTGTAATTGATTAAGATTGAAATACTTTCTATTTCTCAAGAGGTATTGTCTTTGGGAAACATTTTTGACTAAGTTATGCATGCAAGGTTGCAAAGGAAGATCTTCAGACACTATGAAGCCTAGTCTGAAGCCATTAACTGTGTATTATTCATATGTAGTCTAAGACTTCCCTCAAGATGTATTGGAATTGCAGTTGAAAGAGTCTATGGTGTTGTGTTGTATTGGATGATGTTTAAAGGCTTCTGCTTATACAAGCAGTACTTCTTTGAGGTTGTAGCGAAGTTTAAAAAAGAATGAAGGATGGAATCATCTGGTAAGGAGTAATATCAGGTAGATTAATTATATACAAAAGACTAGTGAGAAAAACCTAAGCATACTTTGAGGATACGAGTTAAAAGAATACAAGTTCAAAAAAAGGCCGGCAATATAGAGAAATTTTTCACTCTTAGAAATGAAAGATTTGTTGACATCAGCCTTTAACTGTGTCTAGTTTAATACAAGAACTTCATACTAATACAGCTATACAACACACTTATGCAATATAGCTATGAGCTTCTCATACTAATAATACTAGACACATCAAAAGGCTGACGTCAAGATGATATTATTTTTTGCTGAAATTCTCAAGGCCTCAAGACCACAAGTGTGGGATGTAACAGAACGATACTTGCGGCTTGGCTCCAGAGAACTCATACACTGAGAAGGGCGAGAAGCTCATAATGATGAAGCTGATTGTTCACAACTGTTTACATCACCATTGCAATGTTTAAAGTGAAGTAGATGGGGTGATTATTGGCAGGATAAGAAAGGTTACCCATTCTTGAAACTAGAACATACCATTGTATATTTTCATAGATTGGGGGATTCTGTAGAAATACAAAATATTGCTGGGAAACACTGAGCTGTGACTGTTTAGGTCTGTAGCAATGGAGAACAAAGCTGTCAAAACTAGAGAACAATAAGATAATTAATTATCAACTAGTCTAACAGAAATTTCGAGAGGTCCACGGAAGATGGATGATAATTAAAGACATCTTTAAAAAAGAGACAATGGAAACATATGGGTTGATGATAAATAAGGATACACGAATAGATTAGAGTCGATAGCAATTGGAAATGCAGTAAATTAAATTGCAGATGCTATTATATATATATATATATATATATATATATATATATATATGTGTGTGTGTGTGTGTGTGTGTGTGTGTGTGTGTGTGTGTGTGTGTGTGTGTGTGTATGTATGTGTGTGTATATGCATATATATATATATATTATACACACACATATATATACAAGTGTGTGTATGTAAATATGAACTGGACAAAGATGAAAGAATGATACAAGAACTCTGTGATGGTGTCTGAAAGAAGATATGAAGATTTTCATTTTAATAAAAAGAGAGAGAGTGAGAACCAGTTGTTTAGGATGATCTAAATGCACACACACCCAACGAAAACGTCTTTGCTTCTAAACATATTTAATACTCATTGTGAATTATTTGCAACAGAATATATTTAAAAAAAACAAAGATATTTTCAGTCAATCCTGTACTTATTCAAAATCACATGTATGCGGCTTTTCACTAATAAACTGTTAGAATATCGTATGGGATTTGTTCGAAAGCAAGAATTATTGTATAGATTGGATTTCCAAGAAAAGTCATTCAAGTCATTCCATCAAATATTTATTTCTACTAAATGTAAATACTTGGAGAAATTAGATGGAAAACATCCACAGACAAACTTTTAAATAAAATAAATCCCCCACTAATTCTTTCATCAAGTACTCGGGGATATATATCCTTTTAACAAAGACGGTATCCACACAAGTAATCTCCAGGAGTGCCTTCGGATTTAACTATCCCCTGGTTGCTTAGATACTTCAGACTACCCCTGAAATATTGAAGCAATCCTATCATATATATCCTTTTATACATATGGATTTTCCAAGCAGGTTTTTAGCAAGCAGAGGTAGAGCTATATGCACATACATAGTTATAAAAATCGAAGGAACGTACACCATAACAAGAAGCACCAAAAGATTATTATAATAATAATAATAATAGTAGTAGTAGTAGTAGTAGTAGTAGTAGTAGTAGTAATAATTATAATAATAATTATAAATTAATTCATTTTAGCAAGAGGACAAAAGTTTAATTTTACCCGGTTATATGTTGACATCTGCTCAGTACCGGCATCTTCTTCTTCCGAAAAAAATTGCGCGGCAGTTGATCGCCTATTATCTCCTGCCATGGTAATATTCATAAAAATATATAACAGAATAACAAACAAGGTAAAAACTATGTCAATCGGCAAAATTTCTATGGCATCGTCTACAATTGGATAGGCGCCATTACACCGACTGATTGACGGTGGCGCCGCAGCCGAGTCAGTGACACCAGTAGTCTCCCCTGTTTGTTCAACCATTCTGCATTGTAAAGGATTCTTGCCCCTTTAACTGCTTATGTAATTTTAATAATTCTTCTTTCGCGCTATTAGGTAGTTTTTTTATTTTTATTGAGTGCAATTCAGTTTGGACAACTAATGAATCCTTGTGAATGTTTCTGGCGTACCCAAACATCTATCTCTCTCTCTATCTATCTATCTGACGGACGTGCTGTCACATCGGCTGCAGAGGTAAACGTTTATTTGACCTTTTATTGTCCACATTTTGTTAGAATTTTTAAATATTTTTGTTGCGAAGCACCTAGGCTTCATTTTTGTGTATTTTCAAGGGCGGGAATTGGCCCCCAGGTGCATTTTCGACCCTAGCAAAATACAAAAATTTCTTTCTCGACATTTGAAAAACATAATTTTGGAACGCTTGTCTTGTTCTTTTGACGAGCATTTCCCGAGGCTGATGCCAGAAGAGAAAAAAGAACAGAGTAGCACGTGTTCACACAATGACAGGAACGCAGTTGCTGTAAACGTCACAAAGACGGCGATTACAGCTACTAACAGCCCTCTCACCACCACCACCATGAAAACTATGAGGAAATCTGGATCGGAGGCGACTGCTACTGACGCAGTCTCTCCATCTACTAACACCAGTGACAACAACATGAAAGTTAACACCACCACCATCACCACCACCAGCAAGGACGCAAAGTTATCGGCCGTCAGCACTGACACCATCACCTGTTCAACAAACTCTGCTGCCACTACCACCACCTTTGTACCAGGCAGTACATACACCAACATAAACAAAAATATTCAAAAGAACATATCCGCCAGCACAACAAAAACAAATTTCGCAAATGCTCTAAAGGAAAAAAGAACAATAGTGACATTCACACAAAACCAAATTAAAGACACAAAATCCCTTCTTACGAAAGAAGGAGATGATGTTAGAATAAACATTCCAAAAGATATGGCAAAAAAAAAAAAAAAATGCATCATTTATAAACTGGTAAACATAAAAACTAGACGTGTAGAAAATTTTAGCACAGATAAGATCGAAGTTTATCTTAAACCTGTATGGATTCATCAAAATCATGTCACGTGGAGACGAAAATTTGGAACGGTACAGGTGAGATTCTTAAATGAAAATTTAGCTAAGCAATTTTCGACACTCTCTCTCCGCACAGATAACTTGGTGATGATACCGAGTTATCTAGGACAGAGAGTGACCAAAGTAATTATAAAAAATGTGCCATCGGAAGTGGACACCCAATGGCTGATATCGGCCGTATGCCTCGAAATGGAGGAGGCAAATATTTTGGAGATTACGGTCGTAGAGGAAAAATCTGGAAATCCTTCTCCACATCACGGAGGAGGCTTCACAGAAAATTCCTCGAAACATTAGACTAGCAGAGGACCACAAGCTGTATGTGGTGGTAGAGGGCAGGCGACCTCGCTGTTACCTATGCAATAGCGAGGCACATCTAAAAAAGGACTGCCCTCTGGCTGCTAAACAAAAACAACAACAACAACAACAGAAGCAACTACCAAATACCCCCAACAGAAAAACTTTACTACCAACACCACCAGCAACACAAAAAACAACAACAGAAATATCAGCAATAACCACAACAGAAACTGCAAAAACAGAAGAGAAAAAAATTCCAAGACTGCCTCTCCCTCCCCCATATCACATACACCACACACAAATAACAAGCAGCCAACATCAACAAAAACAGCAACACAAACACACACAGACGCACAAAATTTGCCGTTACCTCTTTCTGACTCCTCAGAACTCTCATCGGATGAAGAGAGTGGGGAGGAGTGGAAAATAGCTACGAAAGGAAGGAGGAAGTGCAGTAAGAAAACAACAAAACAAAAGGCAAACACAAACAAAGCAGGGAGATTCACATCTCCTGAAAATACACCTAACACCAATAGTAATATGCAAAAAACAATGCTAACAGCAATAGACAGTACAAACACAGAGTTGATGAATTACATCAACTCTAAAACAAACATCACAAATAACGACATCAAAACAAACAACCACCCACACACAACACCGCCAAAACATTAAAATTTATCATATATCACCAGCATTGCACCACAAAATAAAATCCCTCTACCCCAACTCGGTAGGGGGATGTCAAAAATATTTGTGCAAGAAATTGTACAATAGCCTCCTTGGTGAAAAATCCAAGGAGGAAACAAAACTTTCTAACGGTAAGTAACACTCTGTTCTTTTTGTTTTGTGCTTTAAAGCACACGTATAAATAGAATCATGGTGAAGATTGGTTGTGTGAATGTGCGTGGCTTGGGGTCCCCTTGGAAACAAGGGTACCTCTTAAATGACATCAAGTCACACAATTTGGATATCATAGCCATTAGTAAGACCAGACTCCATGAGCCGCGGGCCCTAAAGTCCATGTTTGCCGTCCCGGGTCGACCTTGAGCGGCTGCATCACAACAAAGTCATTCTATAGGGGATTAGTGGAGGGCAGGTACGACAACGATCTCGGGGCGAACCTGGGCGTCGACAAGGAATACCTGACCCGCCTGTTCAGGACGACTTTCGGGCTGGGACCTATGGACAACTTCCAGAGATCCCTGGCCTGGCAGTGTTACCGAGAAGCGCTACCCGTTTGGGATAAGCTCTATAGACACGGCTCGCGAAATGCGGGGCCAACCTGCCCGAGATGCGGTCAGAGCGACGAAACCGTTCTGCACGCACTCGTGCAGTGTCCAACCATTTCGGAGCTGTGGGCTTATGTCGAACGACTGCTGTCACGTGTGGGACGAGTCAGTTTATCAACCGAGTCTATCGTCAATATCGTCACACCTCCTTCCTTTAAACGGGAAGGAAGAGCTGTATTTATTGTACTTGTGGCTATGGCGAAAGAATGCATCTGGTGGACGCGTCTGAAAGGATTAGAGACGAACACTTTCCTCTCTGGTCAATCTCTCAACTTTTTCAAGTATCACTTGAAAAGGAAGGTGAGAGTAGAGAGGCAAGTGTTGTCTAGCAAATGTTTCAAAAAAAGATGGATACATGTAGCAAGAATGGCACATATAAATGACGAAGCCACCTTGACCATGATTCTATAAAACGGTAAACCTAGAGAGTTACTTTTTTCCTTTCATAAATAAAAGTGTGTAATGTAATTTGTGACATTAAAATGACAGAGGTTACCGTGGTCTTTTCGTAGGTTTTTCTTTCCACGGATAACCTCCCCATTTCTTGGGAATTTTCTGTATTATTTCGTATTTTTTGTAAATACCCCAAACGTTTTGCGATGTTTTTTTTTTTTTTCCATCGTTGTCCCCACTTTTGTTTTTTTTTACTGCTTTGTTTTCGCCCCCCTCGAAAAGAAAAACTCTACATTTGTATTTTGTCCCCTCTGTGTTGAGCCCTGTGTGGCTAATAAAGAAACATATCTATCTATCTCTCTCTCTCTCTCTCTCTCTCTCTCTCTATATATATATATATATATATATATATACCTACCTATCTATCTTTAAAAAGGATCTCATCCTAATTTTAGTCTCCTCTATTTTCCTTTCTGCTTTGTTTTCTTTTCTGTTTTGTTTTCTTTTCAAGATGTCAGTAATATTCTGCCATCTGTCTTATCTCTCTTACAATCACTAAATTATATACCCCATTACACCTCTCCATTATATCATAAATTCATCAAAGTTAGATAAATGACACAAGACCACACATTTATAAATGGTGTGTGTGGTGAGGGTATATATGCAATTAAATCAACTACAGCACATGACTAATATTGGCCTTAAAGTGATAAAAGTAAGTTTGATGTTAGTGATATCAGAACTCAGAACAGTCTATTAGATATAATGTTGTAAATGTAATATCGCTTATATGTACCATATTTGAAGGCATATAAGATACATTATTTTCCCCGAAAAAATGTCTCAGAAATCACTCCAGGTCCAATATATGAAGTTGGGCCTCCCATAAGCCCAGCCATGTTAAAACTGGCCAGATCCAGCCCCTAGGGTGTGACACTGTTTCCCACAGCTGTCCTCATCCATATGCAACACATGACAATACCAGCACAGTCATCTCTTACACACCACATCTGATGCTTCTTATGTCCAACTTTGCATTTGTGTGTATATTCTTTTTTAATCTCTTTTACATGTTTCAGTTGTTTGACAGTAACCATGCTGGAGCACCGCCTTTAGTCGAACAAATCGATCCCTTGACTTATTCTTTGTAAGCCTAGTACTTATTCTATCGGTTCTCTTTTGCTGAACTGCTAAGTTTCAGGGACATAAACACACCAACATCGGTTGTCAAGCGATAGTAGGGGACAAACACAAGTACACACACACGACGGGCTTCTTTCAGTTTCTGTCTACCAAATCTGTTCATAAGGCTTTAGTCGGTCTGAGGCTATAGTAGAAGACCCTTGCCCAAGATGTCATGCAGTGGGACTGATCCCAGAACCTTGTGATTGGGAAGCAAGCTTCTTACCACACAGCTATGCCTGTACCTATTCTTGCCACTCAGCTGGTGTTAGTACACCTACAATGCTAGGTGTTCTATATATATATATATATATATATATATATATATATATCATCATCATCATCATCGTTTAACGTCCGCTTTCCATGCTAGCATGGGTTGGACGACTTGACTGAGGACTGGTGAAACCGGATGGCAACACCAGGCTCCAATCTAAATTTGGCAGAGTTTCTACAGCTGGATGCCCTTCCTAACGCCAACCACTTATATATATATATAACAGCCACTTATATTTTCATTGCTGGTGGTTTCATCTACCCTGAAATTGAATGGGAAACTTTTCATTGGCTGCAAAGTGCAAACTGGTCCCAAGTAGTCACCTCTCCAACAAGAGGTAATAACACTTGGGACCTGCTCTTTACCACCACTCCTGAAACTGTTATCAGTGTTACAAGAAAGGAACCTCTAGGTGACTCTGATCATGCTATGATCATTGCCAATCTGTCTCTTATAAGCAGAAACAAGAAGCACCACCACCTTCAAACTACTTGCTTTGACTGGAACTGTTACCATAAGGAGTTACAAAGCCCAAAATGGTTTGAATTTTATGATTCAGGGGATGTCAATACTGTTTTTCAAAATATCCTCAGTGTAATCTGGGCTGCATATGAAGCGTCAGTACTGTGCAAACACTCTAGAAATAAAAACTGCAATTTTGAAGGCTGCAGCAGTTCAACTTGTCAGGAAAGATCGTTGTGATGCTGAACAGAAATACAGACAGCATAGAACAGATGAGAACAGAAGATACAACAGATCATCCAATCGTCTCAAAGGCTGCAGCATTTCAACTTGTCAGGAAAGAACGTTGTGATGCTGAACAGAAATACAGACAGCATAGAACAGATGAGAACAGAAGATACAACAGATCATCCAATCGTCTCAAGCAAGTGACAAAAGAGGCAATGCTTGAGCTTGAACGACGTATAGCAACTAACCCTGACACCAAAATGTTCTGGAAATGTGCATTTAAAACAGAAACCTCACTCCCCAGCTAGCGCTCTTCAAACAGGTCAGATCACTGATGACCCCAAAGAATGCACCGAGCTTATTGCTGAATGCTAAGCTGGCATTTTTACTGCTGAAAATCCCAATGTACCTTCACTAACACTGACATCAAATTCTGTAGCATCTGTGGAACTCACACCCACAGAGTTGCAATGCCACCTCAAGAATAAATGCAACTATGTCTCTCCTGGTCTTGGTGTTACTTATTTGCTTCTCAAATGTGGTGGGTTCTTTCTATTGCACCAGCTTTCTTCTTTTTTTCAATTCTGCCTTAACAAATGTGTCACTCTAGAGCACTAGGAAATTGTCAGTGTCATTCCCGTTCAAAAAAGGTGATCGCAAATCGCCAGCCAGCCTTACTAGCTGCATCACCAAACTGATGTAGTCCTGTGCCAGAGAAACACTCTGGAACTTTTGGAGCTCTCACAGCCTTATTCAACCCTTACAATTTGGTTTTATCCACTGTAAGAGGAACTATGTTAAAAAATGAACTTCATTTGGTCACATTCCATGAGAATGTCTCGCTCAGCCTATGAACATTTCAGCCAGCCTTCATAATTATAAAAATCATTATTGTACCTGCATTTGTTTTAATGTTAACACTGAAAAAAATCCACATTTTTCATTAAAAAATTTGGACCTGGGTTTGCACCCCCTAAGTAAATTTTTTTGCTAAGCCACCCTTCCTCTTTCCAAATATAGCCAAACCTGCTTTCATGGAAGATGGGTGAAAGTATAATGTCCAGGGAGAAACAAAGACAAAAATGAAAGGAAAAGAGAGAGCCAGAAAAAAAAAAAAACGAACATAGGTTACTTCATGTGTTCCACTCCATATATAAAAACCACCCATGCTGGCACCACAAAAGAGCATGATGATGCCATATAAAGAGCAACCATGCCAGTGCCACAAAAAAAGCACCCATTTTGGTGCCATGTAATAAGCACCCAGAACACTCTATAAAGTAGTTGGCATTAGGAAGGGCATCCAGCCATAGAAACCATGCCAAAACAGATGACTAGAGCCTCATGCAGCTCTTTGGCTTGCCAGCTCCTGTCGAACCGTCCAACCCATGCCAGCATGGAAAAAAGATGTTAAATGATGATAATGATAACGAGGATGATGATGATGATGATGATCTTTTATTACCTCTGCCTTAGTGAAGGTGGAGGTATTGTTTTCAGCTGTATTTGTTTATCTGTGGACAAGATATCTCAAGAACCACTGAATGGATTCAGATGAAATTTTCAGGGATATTTGGCCTCATGACTGGCACAAACTGATTAGATTTTGGGATCCATCCAGTACTGGACAAGGATTCTGGATTATTTTTCCTGTTGTTTTACTTAATTTTTGAGAGTGGTTGAGTTCATTTTTAGTACTTTCGTTTGTGAGAGCAGTCGAGTTTATTTCAGATATTCTCATTTAAAAAATCATCTCTGGCTAATCATTGAGAGGACATTGGTGTTGGCTTGCACTCTCTGAGTACTCTTGTTTTTTATTATTTTAATGAAAATATTTTATTCTGATGTTTAAAGAAAGATAAAGATATCATTTTTTAATAAAGTAAATTTAATTCATTCAGATCATGACATGTCTTTAAAGCTGAATTCAAGACACTATGAGAGAAAATCAATGCTTGCAATTCCACTGCAATTTGTTCTTCTCCTATTTGGTCAAGTTTAATGACAAGATCATGCCAACTGTCATCAAGTGGAAATTCTTCAAGGGCCATTAAATCGTGAACAATTGGGCCGTTTGTATCATCTGAAGCTGAAATGACAAGAAGCAAATAGTTTTAAGTTAGTACTACCAAAATAAATAAATAAACATAATAATAAACTGGGGCTATTATAAAAGATACTTATCCTAGGTACAGGCATGGGTGTTAGATTAAGGGGCTTGCTTCCCAACCATTAACTCTTAGGTTCAGTTCCACTCTAAGACATTTTAAACAAGTGTTTTCTACTTTCGCCCTAGATTGACCAAAGGATTGTAAGCGGCTTTTGTAGACAGAAACTGAAAGAAACCCATCATACATGTGAGTGTATGTAGTGAAGACACATGACTTAGTGGTTAGGGTATTCAGCTCACAATCGTAAGATTGTGAGTTCGGTTTCTGGTGGCATATTGTGTCCTAGAGCAAGACACTTTATTTCACATTGTGCCAGCTGACAAAATCAAGTTGTGCCGGCATTTCAAAGAGCCAGCCTTGTCACATTCTGTGTCATGCTGAATCTTTTTGAGAACTACATTAAGGGTATGCACGTTTGTGGAGTACTCAGCCACTTGCACACTAATTTCATGAGCTGGCTGTTCTATTGATTGGATCAACTGGAACATCATTTGTCATAATTGATGGAATGCCAGTGTGTGTACATATCTGTGTGCATGTAAACCCTCATCCAGAAATCAGGTAATGTTTGTAAATGAGCGTCATTCTCATACAAGCGAGGTTGTTCTTTGCAGTCTTCAGAGAAAAACATGTCTAGCTAAGGGACAATATTGCCTCATTTGGTAACAAGAAGGGCATCTAGCAGCACAAAATTTGCCTCAATAAATTTTATCTGACCCATGAGAGCATAAAAAATGGACATTAGATCATAATGATGATGACGATGGTGGTCATGGTGGTGATGATGTGTATGCGTGTGTATATATATATATATATAAATATATCATCATCATCATTTAATGTCCTCTGTCCATGCTGGCATGGGTTGGACAGTTTGACCAGGGTTAGCAAGCTGGGTGGCTGCACCAGACTCCAGTCTGATTTGGCATGGTTTTCTACATTAGGAAGGATGCTCTTCCTAATATCAACCACTCTGAGTGTACAGACTGTCCTCATTTAACGACCACTCGGAGTTACGACGAACTTTACAAGCTATAGCGACATTCAAAGTGTATTATTTGCGCACAACATTTTCCAAGGCAACTGAAAGTGGTGAAGTGAACCTTCATGATTTCTGGAAGAGCTACAACATCGCAGACTGCATCAAGAACATTCATGCAAGTTGGGAGGAAGTGACTGAAAAATGTATATAGTCCATCATGTGTGTGTGTGTCACATTGTCTTGACATTGTGTGACAGTTGTAAATGATCATCACTGTTATACAAGCAGTGTCATTCATTTCCAATATTCTGTGAGAACACATCTACGCAAAGGTAAAGGTTATCTTCTCAAGTCATGCTGACTCATAAGGGTCAGCTTCCCAGTTTCCATGGCGCACAAATTCCCCACCTGGATGGAACACCAGTCCATTGCAGAGTTATTCATTTTTGCAAGCTGAGCGAACTGGAGCAATGTGAAATGAACTGTTTTGCTCGAGAACACAACAGAATGCCCGGTCCAAGAATTGAAACCATAAACTTACAATCATGAGTCCAACACCCTAACAACTAAGCCAAGTGCCTCCACAGAACATGTCTGGCCATGGGGAAGTATTACCTTACTTGGTAAAAAGGTGACAGAAAGAGCATCCAGCCAGTGAAAATCTGTCTCAATAAACTCCATTGGACCTATGCAAGCATGTTTGTATATATGTGTATATATACAAACACACACACGTGTTTGTGTGTGCAAATCTTTGTAGTTGTCTCTTGCCACTTGACAGCCAGTGATCGTTTGTTTGTGGCCCCACAACTTAGCAGTTTGGTAAAAATACCAATGCTAAAATAAGTACTAGGGTCAATTTAATTGACAAAGCCCCAACCTGGCCATAGTGTAGTGACTGAAACAAGTAAAAGAATAAAAGAACACCCATACTGACCTTTGTATGTAATTTTTCTCCAAAACGTCTGCATAAGGTTGATGTTGTTTTTTTCAATTAAAAGTGTAAACATTCTAGGGAAACTTATCAATGGTTTAATGGTATTGCTTTGTAAATCAGTATTCAATACCAATGAACTAGCAAACTGAAGAGTTGGGCAGGCATCAAAAGCTGCTTCATAGTCACTGCTTTCAAATTCAGCCAGAGATTGGGCATAGTATAAACCATAAATGATGCGGTTTTGTTTCAGCAATGTGAAAGTAGCCTCTTTATAAAGACCCAACTGTGTGTAAATAAATTCAGCTAACGAGAGGCACCCACATGTACAGATCATTGAACACTTGCAATATTCTTTAATCAAATCACCTGCAGCTTTTGTGATTGTTAATCTGCAATGATATAGAATATGTTATTAATATTAAACTAGATGCATTAGAGGTTAAGGTAAAGAATTGATCACAAGCTAATGAAGTTAAACTTTGCCACAGATCTCATCCAATTGCAACATGTAATGTTTGAATGACTCGGATATTTTTCAGGCTATTTTCACTTATTTCATCTCACAAATAAACTTGATTAAAATAATTAGTTGAGAATTTTTTTTTCTTGCTTGTTGTAAAGGGGCAGTGTCCATGGCCTTTGCAGGTCATCTGAGACTGGTAAGATTGATGCCATTAATGTTCCTCTTGAGCCAGTGAGAAAGACATGTGTAGGGAAAGAATTCTAAAGGGCCAATGTTCTCAGACAAAAGGAGTGAGCACAATGATTAGTCCAGGACCTGGGCCAAGTTGGATGGAATACTTGAGTAGTAAGTGAAATGAGCCTAACCAGCTGCAAGGAGTAGGGGCCATTACAATAGAGGTAGAAAAGGCAGAGAGAGGAGACAGCATATTTGTAGGCCAGTGGTTGGAGCATGTCTGTGAGTGATTTTATGCCAATCATTTGAGTGAAGCAATTTCTGGTTGCAATTATGTACATTTGTGCATTTGTGCATTTAGCTCACATATAATATAAACTAAAATGTAATTGGTTAAAAGCATCCTTTTTCCCAAATCGGAGAAGGAATTTTGGGTTTTTTTTAAAAATAATATATCAAAGGAAGAACAAATTATTACCTCCAACTAACAACCTATTTTCGGGATTTTGGAAACAATACATTTAAAAATACACACCATAATAGAATTATGATAGATAATCTCATTACAAAAGTCCATACCAACACAGTTTTCATTCTTGTATGTAACTACAGAATCTTATTATACCTAGTTTATCTCTCTGCTCATCTGTACCACATAGTTTTGTAAAACTTTTGTAAATTTAAATATATTGTCACTACTAAAAAAAAAAACCTTCAAAGGTCTTAAGAAGAATTCAGAATCAGAAACATTTCAAAATCAAAATTATTAAAGAAATCTGTAACGACTTCACTTCAAAATGTTGTTTCCAACATCACATCTCTGCATTTGTAACATTCTTTTATCATTTTTTTTTTCATGAGGTTCAAGATAATGAGACCAACTTTTACCAGTTCTATCCATGTTTCCCTTGATCTTTCTCTTCCACAATTTCCTTCCACTTGAATATTGTAGAACTTTTTTACTATCTATTTTCCTCCATAAGCATCAAATGTCCATACCAACAGTCTTTGTTCTTACATATTGCAAATGAATCTTTTTACATCTAGTTTATCTTTCAGTTCATCTGTACTACACAGTTCATGCAGACTAATATTACATATCTGGCAGAATATGCTTGCTTCATTTCTCTCGTCTTCACACATCCTCTGCATGCAGAGCCCATGGATATAAACTGATGGAATATGCAAAAACCAATAACAAAACTTTGCTTTAAATGAATGACAGAAAAAAATGATATAATTCAGAACTAACTTTTTTTGGGACAACCAAAAGAACAGCAATTGAAACTCTCTTTCTTCTAAAGTACAACGTATACATTCTAAGGATATTTCTTCATCTGGTATTTGGTTTTCATCTTCCACTGTTGAGAGTAAAGCCTTGCAGAAGATAAAGGATGGTGAAGGTCGCTCACCAGGTACTGTCTGTAAATCTATGAAAATATTAAAAAAAAAACCTTGAGGATTTTGAATACTTCCCCACCTCAAAAATTGCTGGCCTAGCACCAAAATAAGAAAAGATTATTATTACTATTATTCAGTGAGAGAGAGAGCAATGCTTGGCATTAAAGTGACACTGGGGTACAAATATATGAAGCCCAATATACCTATCATGACTACCCATCTGATAAGGGCACACCAGGCACATGCATCACAACCACATGTGCATGACATGATGACCTCATATCAAGATAAAGCCTTTCAGGTGGGATCTAGTTAAAATTTTCTTCAGGTCTAGCAGCCCATCCCACTCGAAAGGTCCTTAAATAAGGTTTGCTTAAGGATGATGAATGAAACACCCAAGTTTCCAGAGGTGAATTATTCAAACCCCAAAGAATTCCTCTCAACACATGGCTATGATGCTTCTCCACTACTTCTCTTCATGATCAAGAATGCACATATCATCAGCTACAAGGGGACATGCTCAACTGGTTAAGGTCAAGCAACTGACAAGCAAATCTGTGGTATTGAGCAGAATACTTGCTGCAGTCCATCTTTTATACCAAGATAAAACAATGTACATGATAACACTTCCAATCAGTTAAGATCAGGAGCCATGAGAGCCACTATTTTATATTGCATCAGAACATTGTTATCATTATTATTATTAATATTATTATTATTATTATTATTATTATTATTATTATTAAGGCAGTGAGCTGGCAGAATCATAAGCCTACCAGATGAAATGCTTAGTGGCATTTCATCTGTCATCATGTTCTGAGTTCAAATTCCACTGAGATCAACTTTGCCTTTCATCCTTTTGCGGGTTGATAAAATAAATACAAGTTGAGCACTAGGGTTGACGTAATCAACTAGCCCCCCCACCACCACCTCACCTAAAATTTCAGGCTTTATGTCTACATTAGACAGGATTACTGTTATTATTACCTCCGCCTTATCTTGCAAATTTTGGGTAACTTTAGCCAATCATAATCCACAGACACATTCATTCCTGCCAAGCATGAGAACTCTTTTGTCGGTGAGAAAGCACATGTTGACAAGTATATTTTACTCATTGAGATAGCTGTCAGATGTGCTAAAAATAATAGCCAAATAGGCTTTAAATCATGTACCAACAAATTTTTTGTTTTATTTTTGGATAATTGCATGAATTCCTGTACGTAGAATACAAATTCACAAGAATTATCTGAAAATTCCAAAAATACAAAAAATTATAAGGGGTTATATGGCGGGCATAAAGCAAGATTTGATTTGTTTTCCAATTTAATTTGTTGACAACACATGCTGTCACACACAAAATGACAGCTTCCAAATCCTATTTTCTGACTAGGTGAAAATTATCAAACTTTAAACCTCTATAACTTTAAAAAAATTTTTCCAGAAAATGTGAAATATCTCCTGAGATTCAGCTTGGAAAACTACATTTTCAATAAATTTTAAATTTTTGAAAATTGGCTGGCTAACTGAAAAGATTCAGTGATAACCTATAATTCTCCAAAGTGTCTTGGTACCAGGACCATAGAATCATCATCGTTATCATAATTATTTAACATTATCCATGCTGGCATGGGTATATATTTAAACTTTTTTTTTATTGGTAACTCAATGCAATGATCTTAAAATTGTTAGTCTTAGGTAATCATTTGCAGTGTAGAAAATCATTCAACAGACCTTTGAATCTCTGAAATGTAGCCATTGTGCGTAAAATGCCTTTGGGGCAGACAGCAGCATGCATTGCAGCTTCGGCGTAAAGTAGGTTTTCAAACATTTCATTAAATATTTCAATGTTCTCCAACATAAGTTCAGCCTCTTTTTCATCATCTGGTTCTGGTTCTTGTAATACTTTTACAGTGCTGGTGGCCACTGCATACAATGTGTTGTCTAAAATACACAATATATACAAATGATTCAGTTTTTAAGAATCTATTTAAAATTGTATTATTGGATAAATAATATCTTTTTAAATACTAGTAACTTACTTAAACATTTAATCACAGATGTATTTATTTTAATGAAGAATGTTTTGCCAAGAGATACAATATTCACTGCCAAATATTCCTAAATTAAAACTAGTACATCTGTCATCGTTTATCACCGGGGTTTGGTTAAAAGAAAATAGCAATAAATGAATTATCTTCATGCACTTTGTAAACAGAACAAATGGTAAATTCATTGATTTCAAACTCACAACCCACAGCAGTGAAGCTACCATTGTCACATATTTTCTCAATCTTCTCTACCTTTTCCCTGTAGAGAAAATACTTATCTGCATCATTTATTACGATCAGGCAACTTTGCATTTTTTTCTATTCCCTTATCTCACGTTGATGGGTATGAGTACATAAATTCATATAAAAAATATGTAGCATTGCAGCATGGTCAAGTATACATAACCAATAGTCAGTGCATTTTAGGTAACTGAGCTCTGGGGGTTAATTTTGGGGTACATGCAAAATCTTTGACTGATCCATGTTATCACAGATCAATCTGAGATAAGTGTAACATGGTTCATAATTGAATGTACTGTGTCATGTTGGATCAGTGATGAACAAATTAGTGATAAATGAGGCTGCATGTACTATGGCAAGGTAAAATCTATTAGTGTAAGCAGAGAAAACACTGTAACTATCTTATTAGCTTGAAAACCTGAACTTAAATCAACCCAAAGATAAATCCTGCAAAGAACTGAAATCATGTGCAGGACAAGACATGCCTCTCAAACACTCGATGCTTTGAAAATTTAAGATGAACTCTGGTATACCATGGATGTGATGAAATCCACCACCACTTCACTTGCACCTCCAGTATTTTCACTTACTGCATACTCTGGTACCTCCAGAGCCATTCAAAAACACACAAAAACTGTTAACTTCACTTAAATATTTATTATTTGGTGTCAAAATTTTCATCAAATAATGTTTAAATGAAGTTAACAGTTTTTGAGTACATCTGAATGGTTAACATGTGTCTTCATCACTGTAATTGTTTTAGCTTCAACAAACTGTCTCAGATTAAGTCACTTGCCAGACAAATACATCTCTGAAATGAAATAGCTCAACCCAAAACTGAACCTGTATTGCAAGCTCTATAACCTAGAATATACTCTTTTCTGTGCTTGCATTGGTCACAGGGAATTTGTTGAGGCAGATATTCTATGGCCAAATGCTCTTCCTTTTGCCAACCCTCACCTGTTTCCAAAAGCAGGGTAATATTTCCTCATGGCCAGAAATGATTTTCATAAATGTTTAGCTAACCCATGCCAACATGGAACATGGATGTTAAACAAATGAGGATGGGACACTCCCACTCTCTACAGTTTCCACTATACAGTAAGAAACTGTAAAGTGAGAGTAAAACAAATTGTTTCATTGATTTTGAGGACATGAATTGAAATGCAGAAATGCAAAACAAAAAAGAGAAAAATTCTTAAAACAGACCTTTTTCATCAATTGTGGTATCAACAGATAAACGCAAAGCGTGTGCCACAATGTCACCAACAGACCAATGGGGAGGTCGTATGTCATTATATGCCAGTGCTGCTTCATAGCCAACTTTGATTCTTTGCCTTTTGGCCTTCAAGTAATGGCCTTCATTAATCAACTGGTCTCTTTCTGTTATCTTTGCTTTCAATAAGTTCTTCAATTTGTGCTTCTCAGATTTTGGAACATATTTTGTCTTTAATTTTAAATTCATGTCTTTCACACACCTGGTTACTTTCTTTAAAATAGAATTCAGATAATTTACATCTGTAGACTGCTCAAGTGTGATACCTAGGGAAAAATGATTATATAGAAATGGATAACATATGAACAGATTTCAGAAACCAGATATGAATAAAGTTATGTAATATAACAAAAAAATCTTAATACGTTATTCCAAATACGAATTTATTTATCGTCTTTCTCTAAAATAAGATATCATCATCATCCTTTTAACATCCATTTTTCCATACTTGCATGGGTTGGATGGATATGATTTCTTGAGACAAATTTTCTGTTGCCAGATATCTTAACACAAAATATTGGAAATGAATGACACTGCTTACATGACAGTGGCACTTACAACTACCACACAATATCAAAACAAGGTGATAAAAACACCCACACACACACAATGAGCTTCTTTTCATTTCTATCTACCATATCCACTCACAAGGCTTTGGTAAGCCCAGGGCTATAGAAGAAGACACTTGTCCAAAGTGTCATGCAGTGGGAATGAACCTGGAACTTTGTAGTTAGGAAGCAAACTTCTTACTACATAGCCATGCCTGTGCGCATCAGTGTGTGTGTGTGTGTGTGTGTATTTCTCTTTTACTCTTTTGTTTCAGTCATTTGACTGCGGCCATGCTGGAGCACCACCTTAAGTCAAACAAAGTGACCCTAGAATTTATTCTTTGTAAGCCTAGTACTTATTCTATCAGTCTCTTTTGCTGAACCGCTAAGCTACGGGGACGTAGACACACCAACATCGGTTGTCAAGTGGCAGTGGGGGGCCAAACACAGACACACACAATGGGATTCTTGTAGTTTTCCCCTACTAAATCCACTCACATGGCTTTGGTTGACTCAAGGCTATAGCAGAAGACACTTGCTCAAAGTGCTATGCAGTGGGACTGAACCCAGAACCATATGTTTTGTAAGCAAGCTACTTACCACACAGCCACTCCTGTGCCTATAAAGCATGCATTTCCATGCCAGGAATCGAACCCGGGCTGCCTGGGTAAAAGCCAGGAATCCTAACCACTACACACACATATATATATATATAACCACTACACACACACATATATATATATATATATATATATATATATATATATATATATATGGATGGATTCTCTTGTTGTGAACAGCAAATGAGAGTTCAGTAAATTAAAGCATTATCATGTTCTATGGACACAAACATGTCTCCTGAGGCCTGCTGGTGCCTTGCAAACCTTTTGGCAAATGGAACAAGTTGACAACTCAGTTTGGTTGAGTGCTTATGGATTATTTACTATGTGTTTTCTTTAGTGGACGGCAAGGCCTGGTTTACTTTGTGACACCCCTGACGGGGTGTGTGATGAGTTAGAGATTAAGAATTTTTCATTATTGATTAAAATAAATATTTTAAAAAATTAGAAAAAAATAAATAAACTCACCTGGAATCACTCGTTTATCCAAGCCCTTTTCATTTGTTTGGTTCTTTTTTTCCATAAATTTCAGACAATCTGGGCTTCTATTGAATAATTCATCTCGTTTCTTTTCAAGGTTTTTGTTATGACCTCTCTGTATAGCTAGTCTACAAAATAAATCAGACACTATTCAATGAAAAAATGCTCTTTTTATTTTATCCAAAAGAATGTCGCTTTCATGCAGATCCCTCCACAGGAACCTGCTCAGCCCCTACCCCTCATCTCCTGGTATGAAACCGACTCCCCTTCCACATACACACACACATACCTCTCCCACTTCTTCCAGGGCATGTAGTCCTTCAAACTGTATGGCGACCTCAATAATACAGGTAGCACAAAAAAGCACCCAGTCTCTGCTGTAAAATGATTGGCATTCAGAAGAGCATGTCACAGTAAAAGCCATGCTAAAACAGACATTGGAGCTTGATGCAGTCCTTGGATACATTGGATAGTTTCAAACTGTCCAATCCATACCAGCATGAAGTACAAAATTGTATTTTTTACATGTGCTGGAAATTGTGTCTTTATGGGGTCAAAAGAGACAAAGATTATCATAACTCCACTGGAAAATAGCATAGTATACACATTTTATGTTGACTGATCAAAAGAAAGTGGTTACAAGAACTGATTTACATATTACATTATCAGCAAAAACTTAATCTGTGCAGAGAGGATTAACCAAAATAAATGCAAGCATGCACATCTAAGTGTAACAACACGTTTTTTTATATAATAATAATAATAATAATAATAATCGTACTATAGGCACAGGAGTGGCTGTGTGGTAAGTAGCTTGCTTACCAACCACATGGTTCTGGGTTCAGTCCTACTGCGTGACACCTTGGGCAAGTGTCTTCTACTATAGCCTCAGGCTGACCAAAGCCTTGTGAGTGGATTTCGATGACAGAAACTGAAAGAAGCCTGTTGTATATATGTATATATATATATATACATATGTATGTATGTGTGTGTATATGTTTGTGTGTCTGTGTTTGTCCCCCCAACATTGCTTGACAATCGATACTGGTGTGTTTACGTCCCCGTAACTTAGCGGTTCGGCAAAAGAGACCGATAGAATAAGTACTAGGCTTCCAAAGAATAAGTCCTGGGCTCGATTTGCTCGACTAAAAGGCGGTTCTCCAGCATGAGCGCAGTCAAAATGGCTGAAACAAGTAAAAGAGTAAAAAAGAGTAAAAGAGTACTACCCATAAAACTATGTCTGTCTATTTTCTAAATCTGGAAGATTATAACTTACAATTCTTGAAGCTGGTAAATTCTCACTTTAAAATTGTGAATTGTTGAACCCTGAGTAGATAATCTAATTATTTGGGTTTTGAGTGTCGGATTTCGTTGTTTGGCATAGCGAAGAGTCTCAATCACATCTTCGTATTCTTTTTTTATTGATGTCAAGAGTAATTTATAATTTTGGACATGTTCAATTACCTGAAATTTAAGCAAAATGGTTAGATTTAAATAAAAAATCTGATTGGTACAAATTAAATTTTGTCAAAAATGTGTTTTCTTCTATTTTCTGATACAAATCAAGTAGTTCTGTAGAAATTTGAGATAAATATATTTTACATTTAGAAAGAAAAATGAACTTTTGCTCTTGAATAGATATACTCTACATTAATTATGTAATATTGATTATTGTTTGTAATTACAACACATGGAAACATCTGTAAAACCTAATGCTTTTTAAGTACAGTGATTGCTGGAGGAGATTATCATCAACATCATTAAACATCTATGTTCTATGCATGCATGGACTGGATAGTTTGACAGGATATATTTGATCCAAGAACTGCATCAGATTTCAGGGTTTGCTTTGGCAGGGTTTCTACAGCTGAATGCCTTTCCTAATGCCAACCACTTTACAGTAAGTACTGGGTGCTTTTGCTGTTACCAGTGAGCACTAGTGAGGTTACTGGGTGCCATGCAAGACTACAAACCCTGAGATGAGTGACTGTATGCTAGGAGATTAAACTTTGAGAAAGGAACAGAGCAAAACAGGTGTTTCTTGTTATAAAGAAGCTACATGATTTCTTACATTTGAGAAGAGAGGATGGGAGGGATCAGGTAGGGCTGGAAAGAGATGTCATGTTACATTGACAAGTCAAGCAATGAATATCTGAAGATAGAGTTTTATATACCTTTATACTATTTAATGACATTTTATAAAACTATTCCTATTTCAAAATAATGAAAAGAATTTTTTTGTGATTAACAATTTCTTGTTGTTTTAATCATCATCATCATCATCATCATCGTTTAACGTCCGCTTTCCATGCTAGCATGGGTTGGACGATTTGACTGAGGACTGGTGAAACCGGATGGCAACACCAGGCTCCAGTCTGATTTGGCAGAGTTTCTACAGCTGGATGCCCTTCCTAACGCCAACCACTCAGAGAGTGTAGTGGGTGCTTTTACGTGTCACCCGCACGAAAACGGCCAGGCTCGAAATGGTGTCTTTTATGTGCCACCCGCACAAGCCAGTCCAGGGGCACTGGCAACGATCTCGCTCGAAAATCCTACAGGAGCCAGTCAGGCGGTACTGGCAACGGCCACGCTCAAAATGGTGCATCTCATGTGCCACCCGCACAAGAACCAGTCCAGGGGCACTGGCAACGATCTTACTTGGCTTGCCGGGTCTTCTCACGCACAGCACATTTCCAAAGGTCTCGGTCGATTATACATAAACTGATTTGCATCTTGTCACTGGGCAATGGCAAGGGACAAATACAATTAATGCAGTGTAATGAAATAAATACATAATAAAATGATAATAATTTTCAATGAAAATGTATCAATATATAAAAAGGGTAATGACCCCTTTCGGTCATGAATGACCATGGGATTGCACCTAGAAAGTTCCCCTCCAAGGTACAAGTCTGGGCAAGGTTGTCCATGGAAGACCAGCAGTCGCCCATGCATACCAACCTCTCTTCTCCATGCCACTGATGTTACTCAAGGGAAAGGCAAAGACTGATACAGCTTGGCACCAGTGACATTAAAACTCATTTCTACAGATGAGTTAACTGGAGCAACTTGAAATAAAGTGTCTTGCTCAAGAACACAACCTGATACAAGAATTGAACTCACTACTTTGTGATTGTGAGCTCAATGGTCTAACCACTGAGCCATATGCCTTCATATCAGTATTAGTTCAAAATTAGTAATCTGTATACATACTTAAAGTGTATTTGTCTTGAGAAAGTATCTATTATAGAGATGAAGTGTTAGAAAGTAGAAATATATATATTGCAAACCATATTAAATGCTCTTTGAAATACAATGAATCTCTGCTCATGATCATCTTCATCTACTTCTTTAAATTCTGATTCAATGAAACAGACCAGTTCTTTTATGAAGTAGACATCTAAGCCTGTCTTTGCCTCAATGTGAGAATAGTTCTTTCTTAAGGAGGAACAAATGGAAGAGACTGAAGGAGCAAAACTGTGATGCCAAGTAACTGGCATTTTTTCTGAAAATAAAACAGGAAAATATAGTGTTTCATTACTAGTGATAGAAGCAGTGTTAGTTCAAAATTAGCAATTTGTATACATTGAAAGGTTTTACTGCAGAATTTGTCTTGAGAAAGTATCTATTAAAGAGACGGAGTGTCAGAAAACAACAAAATATCAGCATCAAGCAAAGGTTGCCATGCATTGGAGATGGAATTGCTGGATCTAGATTTCTGCTTGTTAGCTTCTTCAGCAGCAAATATCCTCGCTGAGATAAGATGAATACTGCAGCTTAGTAAGGCTTTCAAGTATGTTTGCAGATAGGCTAATTTTCAATTAATACTGTTTAATTATCACTAATAATGAATATCTGTAAGGTGCCCAGCTGGCAGAATCGTTAGCATGCCAGGCAAAAAGGATTAGCTTCATCTCATCTGTCTTCATATTCTTTGTTTAAATTCCACCGAGATCAACTTTGCCTTTTGTTCTTTTGGGGGGTCAGTAAAATAAATATAATTTGAGTACTGGGGTCAATGTAATCTGCTTGCCCCTCACTCCACTGAAATTGCTGGCCTTAGGAAGGTTAACCGGGAAAATAGTCTTTGTGTGGCAGATGCACTGGGACAATAAACACTGAAGATGTACAGGAAACTGATTCTATCACATGCCAGGGGGAGAAACTAGAAGTAGTTAATAGCTTCTGCTACCTAGGCAACCAAGTTTGTAATGGGGGTGGTTGCTCTGAAAGTGTAGTGACTAGGGTAAGAATAGCCTGGGTAAAGTTCAGGGAGCTCCTACCTCTGCTGGCAACTAAGGGCCTCTCGCTCTCAAAGTGAAAGGTAGACTGTATGATGCATGTGTGCAAACTGCCTTGCTACACAGCAGTGAAAAATGGACCATGAATGCTGAGTACATGCGTAGGCTTGAAAGAAATGAAGCTAGTATGATCCGCTGGATGTGTAATGTCAGTGTGCATACACAGCAGAGTGTGAGTGCCCTGAGAGAAAAGTTGGACGTAAGAAGCATCAAATGTGGTGTGCAAGAGAGGTGACTGTGCTGATATGGCCATGTGTTTTGTACAGTTTGACAGGAGCTGGTAAGCCAAACGACTATGCCAAGCTTCACTGTCTGCTTTGGCATAGTTTTTACAGCTGGATGCCCGGCCAAATGCAAAATTGTGAACTCTCTAACTCATGCCAGTATGAAAAGATGATCAAATGACAACTTATACATCAATATCCAACTTTCGTCTGAACAAAACAAGATTATATAATTTCTCTTGAAAGCAACACTCTAGCAGAGATCTGTTACATTAAATAGCCAGAAGTTTTATTTAATACATTAATACATTATTTAATAAATTAAATTACGTAGAAACAAGTTAACTTGGAAAATCTTTTAAATCCTGATATGCATAGCAGAAGTTTTAATTTGCAATAAGTGGACACTGGCTATTTTGCTATGATTATCATGCCATATTTCCTTTATCAATTAATTATACTACATGCAGTGAAGGTAAAAAATACGCACATCACCCATTTTCGGCGCAACAAAAACCCTAATCCTAAACACCAGGTGTGTGTATTCTTTACTGTCGCCCAAGATGCTACCCAACGGAACTGAACCCAGAGCCACATGGTAGGGAAGTTAGCTTCTTAACCACACAGTCACGCCTACGCTATGAATATTAATGTGTTTTTAAAAAATTTTTATTAATGTTATTTTCTTGTTAGTACGGCTTATTTAACTAAAGTGGATTTAATTTATTATCCCACAAAAACAGTTTTAGCATGTAGTAGGATGCTTGCCTCAGTAATCATTCTTTTTATATAATTCAGAGGTAAACCTGCAAATCTAAAAGTATTTTTGTAGTTCAGATCGCCAAGAAGCACTTGACTATTTTCTGCATTTCCTTCACCGGGAGAAAGAAAAACAACTAAATTAACATACTTAAACAGATCAGAAAATATTTCATTGAATAGGATACTTGGAGGGGATATAGTTGATAATTTCTATAAATAGTATATAACTGGTTCAAGAGAAATAAACAACGGAGATGCTTTGCTCTAACAAAAATTGCAGGAGTTACTCAGAGGTTTTTGCAAGTTCTAAATCCATCGCAATGTTGGAGACAATTCTGTATCATCATTAGGTATCTCAGGGTCATAAGCGTTTTGTCCCTTAGCCTGTACGCTTCGCCTGAGTGGGACAGCGAGATCTGAATTACCTTTCACCTGCAGCAGGGTTCCATTTGTAGTTTCTTATCGACCGTAGGCAATTTGAACTAGTTTCAGCTGCTAGGCTCTTTCTTTGGTGGCATCGGGTAAAAAGTAAAACGAAAAATATCGAACTTTAAAAAAATATATATCACAAATTTGTCTCTAAGAGGCACTAAAAATGCTTTCACTGAAGAGACATCACTATTCTGGGCTATTATCGATATAATTTCACACAACTACTAAAAACAAAACACAAACCTGTCTCAAATAATGTACACAATACTCGGCATGCATCAAAGTCAGGGAAGTCATAGCATAAACAGTCTAAGTTACCAGGAAGTGACGTCATTTCGTCATTACTTCCGGTTAATAACGAAATATGGAGGAGATTGGCATCACTGTCACCGAAAAGGTACAGAATTTATATTTCTCAACTTCATTGTATGAAATATTTTTGTATGTTCTTTTATATTTATAAGACCTTTTAACTTCTGAAAGCTTTTGATTTTGGTTTACCTTGTAGTAACGCTTTAACCGGCAAGTGTGTAATTATGCAAGTCATTGGTACTTCATTATTGTAGCATGTTTGCTGCTCAATCTTAATTCACACACTTATAGTGGAGTAATTCATTTATACCTTTCCTCCTGCAATATGTGTTAAATTCTCATTCATCCCACCTTATATAATCCTCATTTATTCCTTCACATAATGATATTTTATCGTAAAACTGCTTTTATATTAATATTTTCTTTGTTATTCTTCACACATCCATTTTGGACTTAAACAGTTCTCGTATATTAATCAATCGCGGAAAACCAGTTGTTCTCGTTAGTCTTTTATAAATGAGCATCGTAAAAATGGCTTTCTCTATTCCATGTTATTTATCGCAATTAACTATTGAGGGCCAGTTAGGAAGAATTTGATATAATTAATAAATCAATAACTACACATATATATATATACACTATACACACGCATACACGCACACACCTTATTTTAGCTGATCCAGTTGACTGTTGTTACTGTGAAGTTTCTTTGATGCCCGATGTTTATCGGGTAAAAAGTACATTTCTCCCTGTTCGTTATTTCTATTGATATGTGTGTGCGACGTAGTCTGCTCTACATTATTTGGTTAATGACATTTATCGGGGACAGTCAAGGACCGAAATATAGTATAGATAACAATTGAACTAGAATTGAATACAACGAAGTTGTTTTGGAAATAAAGAGATGACAGAAAAAGGATTAGTATCGAAAGATCGCCACGAAATTTGTTCACCATTTCTGTGTGGGATTTTTCGTGGCTTCTCCGCAACCACAGGTAACACAAAATATTTCTCTTTTGACAGGGATGGAAAAATATCCTGTTTGGAAAATTAGAGGGAAAATTTCTTTCGCTTACTTTGTTCATCACGAGTTAAAATATATCTGATCGAAAAAGTAAAGATTTAATGAATGTATTTTTAGCTTAATTTTTTAAGAACACTAAAGCATTTACAAAAAGAAAAAAACAAAGTGCTTTTTCACACTGAGAGGACCGGTTTCGATTTGTTGTTACATTATACTGTTTGAAATTGACGTTTATGCGTTCAAATCTTTGCTGTGCCGATTTTGCCCTTATTACGCTAAATAACAGAAATCCTCATGAAAAAGAAGCTTTATGTTTGGTAAAAGAAATTGTTTTTATTATTGATAACTGATTGGCCCTTTTCTTGTTTACTCCCACATCAGCCCTGATGGAGTTGACTTATGATTAAAGATGCTTTAGGTTTTGACAATCCTGGTTTTTATTCAGACTCGGTGGGTTTAGGATGACATCATCCATATGCGTTCTTTCTTGATTTTTTTTTCTTTTTAAACACAATGCTATATGAATTGAGGAACATTTGGCTGCTGTTTGTAGCGGATCAAGTAGCCGCATGAAGGTTCCCTCTTTTACTCATCCATCTTTTATCTTTTACTTGTTTCAGTCATTAGACTGCGGTCATTCTGTGGCGCCGCCTTGAATTTTTAGTAGAATGAATCGACCCCAGCACTTTTTATGCCTGGCATTTATTCTATCGGTCTTTTGTGCCGAATCGCTAAGTCACGGAGATGCTAAAACACCAACATCGGCCGTCAAGTGGCGATGGGGGGGGGGGGCAAAGACACGACGGGCTTCTTTTAGTTTCCATCTACCAAATCCACCCACAAGGCTTTGGTCAAACCGAGGCTATAGTAGGGCGCCATGCAGTGGGACTGAACCTTGAAACGTGTGATTGGTAAGTGAGCTTCTTACCACACAACCACGCCTGCGCCTATTCATGTTTATTTTTTTGAAGAGCATTCTTGTTCAAAAATGTTAGTAAAACTGAAATGGTTCAAGATAAAATTTTACAGTGGACATTATCAAAATGAAATCAATTTTATTTCTAAAATATTAAATATGATAACTTGTTATCATCCCATTAAAGTTTATTTATTTGCCATGTTAATTAACATTTTATTAATCATCACTTCGTTAATGTTATTAGCTGAGCACCATCACAAGGCAATTTTACGCATTCTTCTACCAGCATTTATTGGTGTTTTATCTCCTGTTTCATCCTATATTTGACATTTGATTAACTTTAACTGAAGTAATTATGAATGTTTTAATTAAAGTTTTTAGAGGGGCCTTTTGGAGAGGATTAAATGTCTCCCTTCCAACTTTTTTCTCCTTAATGTAAGGATCTCAGACTTTGCATATTTATTAAAAAATTTTTATTCCAAATCAAGAACTCCACAAAAATCAATTTGTCAGAGGAGGAGGATAATTGCACATTATCTTCTTTGGTCTCTCCTGCTATAAAATACAGATAACATAATTTAAACAGGAAGTAACTTCAAGTGGAAAAGCAGATGCATTTTTATTTTTTTATTTTTGTGAGAACAAGATAGATTCTGAAACCCAAAAGAGCAGAAACCATTGTAGTGCAACGGAAAAGACACAGCAAGGGTAAAGCTTAACTGTAGATTACTGATTGAATAATATTAGTCATTGAACACTATCATACTTTTTCTTAGACATTACCTAGAATTTGAGGTTATATATTGGTGACTCAATCCTAGAAGATATATTTAAGCTTTATAAAAGCAATCAACTATTCAGGATTAGAGTATCTTCTGTCTCTGATATACAAAATGTCAATTTTGAGATGAAGGTTACGTACAATAAAAAGTCTTCTGATATGGTTATAGAACTGAAATTTATAAAGATGGTGATGATTTAGTCATTAAGCTCATTTGTGGTTGTGTGGTTGTTTTCTTGAAATAACCAAAACACATAGCACTTGCTTTATTGAAAATTATCAGTTTGTTGTAATAGGGTAGTGATTGGACATGATTTTTAAAAAACAGCTTGTCTATGAAGTGTGTGAAATATACTGATTTAGTAACAGCTGTAAATGGACCATTCATGTTATTGGAGGAGTTTCTTTCTATGAGGAAGCTTTCTTGGCCAAGTATATAATCAGTAACTGCATAAGGCTTCAATTGCGTAGGGAATCTGGAAACAGAGAAATAGAGTTCTACTTATTAGATGTTATTGCAGGCCTTCCAATAGAAGCTGTTAGATAGAGACTGATAAGAAAATGAAGACATTGCATATCTGTGTGTATCTTGTAATAGCAGTGAAATTATCACACTTATGCCATCATGGAAAACGGACATTAAACAATGATGATGGCGATGATGATGATGTTTAAAGATGTGAGAAATATTGAAGTGCATAAAGAATTTGTAAATGAGTTTTTCTTTTCTTATATTGATTATCATCCATATGAATTAATCACTGTATACTTTTTCTCATTTTAATTGCAGGAAGATTCTGTAGTGAGTGAATCTCGCCCCGGAACTGCCCAAACCATTCCTCATTACGATCCCTTAGCTTTGGATAATGAAGACCTCTATGTTAAGTATAAAGTAAGTATATGTTAATTATTTATAACCCATACAGCTTATCTCAATAGTAGCATTGGTTGCAACTGTGCTCTATATAAACTAGAAGCATAATGTGTATGCATGCTATGGACACAATCGGATCTCTCACCCAGTGTCCCTGTCAAGTCTACAACTGTTGCTTTTTCAAACTTATCTATACAGAAGGCTAGAAATAACTGAAAAGACACAAATGAGGAGTTCTAGAAGGGTTTGGTATGTTCAAGTGCCACAAAGAATGAGGAATCTGTTTTATGCCTTTGCCTGAGGGAAAGAAGTGCTATTACTTTACCATTTTTTAACTGTTACTTTAATTTGCTGGCTTGCAGTCAGAGACAATACCACTTTCACTTTCTTCCTCCTCAGATGAAGAACGAAGGTTGGAAATGTTAGATTATTCACTCTTCACAATAGTTCAGTTTCTCAAACTCTATAGTTTAATTGTTTGACACAAGCCATCACCAGTGTCTTAAGATGCTGAATTTTTCCACACTTACCACCTGTTTGAATTCATATAGATCCATAGGTGAGAGGATTATTGAGAATGCAAAATGATAAGCACTGCTTTAGGATTGCATTTGAGAAGTTGCTGTTGACGTGACTTCAGGACTATCATCATTTAATGTCCTTGTTCCAGCCTGGTATGGGTTGGACAGTTTGGCAAGATCTGACAGGCAAGGACTGCATCATGCTCCATTGTCTACTTTGGCATGGTTTTTACAGCTGGATGCCTTTCCTTTCACCAACTCCTTGACAGAGTATACTGGGTGCTTTTTTCATGCCACTGTACGAGTGAGGTTGCCATACAATAAAAATAGTGATGGTGAAGTGTCAAGATGAGGCCTATCATAAATTTGTCTCTTCTGATGCTTGTGAGTAGCTAGAAATTTATTTTAGGAAAATGGACTTAAAGACTTGCAAGATTATGAACCCTGTGGGGGCAGCCTTATGCTATGAGATGAAGAGTAAAAGTATGAGAGAAGGGGCCAGAACAAAGCAGGTCTCTTGCAGTAAGGGAGCTACATAACTATTCACATTTTAGAGAAAAGGATGAGAGTGATTGGATGGAGCTGGAAAGCAATAAAAATGGTGATGGTGAGGTGTCAAGATGAGGCCTAACACAAATTTGTCTCTTCTGAGGCTTGTGGGCAGCTAGAAATTTGTTTTAGGAAAATGGACTTTTGTTCCATTGGCTTCTATTTTTGCCAGCTTTCTTCTTTAATTGTAACACTATCGACAATGCATTTCCTATTATGAGTCTATCAAGATAAATTAGGAGGTCCTGTTTTCTTTCATAATTTTTAATAAGGTTGGGGGGTTGTTGTTATTTTTTTTTTTTTATTAAATCTCTGTTTTTGTATTTTTCAGCGACTCCAGAGACAATTGGAATTTCTTGAAGTACAAGAAGAATACATTAAAGATGAACAAAAAAATCTTAAGAAAGAGTATTTGCATGCCCAAGAAGAAGTTAAACGTATTCAAAGTGTCCCCTTAGTGATTGGTCAGTTTTTAGAAGCTGTAGACCAAAATAATGGTATTGTTGGATCCACTACAGGTAATATCTTTGACTACTAAAGAAAAAAATTCATTGTTTATCATCTTTCATCATCATTTAGCATCTGTTTTCCAATCTGGCATGGGTTAGACGGTTTGACTGAAACTGGTCAGCTGGATAGCTGCACCAGGTTCCAATCTGATTTGGCATGGTTTCTACGACTGGATCTCCTTTCTAACGCCAACCATTCTGAATGGTTGAATGGCTGTTTTTTATGTGGCACCAGCATCAGCCACAACTACAATTTCATTTGGCTTGAGTCTTCTCAAGCACAGTATATCGCCATGGTCTTGATCATTTATCATTGCCTCTGTGGGCTCCAGCATTTGAAGGGTGCTTTTTACGTCCCACCAGCACAAGTGCCTGTTACATAGCACCAACATCAGCCAAGACTACAGCTTCACTTGGCTTGATGGGTCTTCTCAAGCATGGCATATCGCCAAAGGTCTCGGTCACTTGTCCGTCTATGTAGTTCCAGGTTTAGTCCCACTGCACACCATGTTTGGTGTCTTCTGTTATATAGCCTCAAGTTAATCGTTACCTTGTGATAGAAGCTGTGTCGTGCCCATTGTATTTATACATTTGTTATGTATATCAGTAAAGTATATGAGAACACTGAATATCAGGTATTTTGTAAATGAAGTGCCTTGTGATAGTCATTGCGCCTCCATGTCATAGATATACTCTGGTTAATTAACTTTTGCTGTCAGAAATGTAGTTAATAAGTGCCAGGTCCACTGGAAACCTGAAACCAGTTGTATTATTATTTACAAATTGTATTATAAACGAAATAAGTGGTTGTATCCAACAGCTCAGTTTGTGAAGCCAACATGTATTAAAACAAACTTGAAATTCAAAGTTATTCCATTCTGTTTTCATTTATATCTAAAATATTGTATATTAACATTTGTTTTTGGATTTGGTTTGCAAGATTTTTTATGTGATTTCGTGTGTTGAAGCATATTCTGTTGTGTCTGGGGAGAGTCATTTTCTGATTGTGCCTTAAAATTTAACACACTCACCGTTAAAATTTCCACTTATTTCTTATTTTTTATATTTAAAAAAAGAATAAAAAATAAGTGGAAATTTTAACGGTGAGTGTGTTAAATTTTAAGGCACAATAAGAAAATGACTCTCCCCAGACACAACAGTGTATATTAACTGTTATATCCTTAAAATTTTGGATATTTATATCACCCACTTCGGTATACAGTATACTTAGTAAAACCAATAGAACACTTGCAAGTCTATCTCATGTGTGGTTTTATAACATTGTTTGTTTCTTTTCTTTTTCAGGATCTAATTATTATGTTCGCATCCTGTCTACCATAGATCGTGAGTTACTAAAACCTAGTGCGAGTGTTGCTCTGCACAAACACAGTAATGCTCTTGTTGATGTTCTTCCTCCGGAGGCAGACAGCAGTATAACCATGCTTCAACCAGGTAACTCCTTTATGACTTTCACACAACCCATTTTTTAAGTTTGCTGAAAGAACAGCAGCAACTTGGTTTAAGTCGATACAGAATAGTTTACCAAACTTGATTTCAGGTCAAGAAACGTTTACTCTCAACATCTTTATAACGACTGTTATCCTTAAGATCATCATCATCGTTGTTTAATGTCTGCTTACCATGCTGACATGGGTTGGACGGTTTGGCTGAGGGCTGGTGAGCCAGAAGGCTGCACAAGGCTCCAATCCGATCTGGCAATGTTTCTACAGATGGATGCCCTTCCTAAAGCCGACCACTCCGAGAGTGTTGTGGGTGCTTTTTACGTGCCACCAGCACAGGGGCCAGTCAGGCGGTACTGGCATCGGTCATGCTTGAATGGTGCTTTTTACGTGCCACCAGCATGTAAAAAGGATATAGTTATATTTTGCTTTTGTTTTGACAAGTTTTAGTCATTAGACTGTAGCCAAGCTGGGGCACCGTTTTCCAGTGTTTCGGTCAATTATTTATGCGGATCCCAGTGCTTAGTCTCGTTAACTATTTTGTTGATCTCTTTTTGAGACTGAGTGTTTAGTGTCAAGGAGAGTTACCTCCCTTGTATGGCGTAACTACCATATATTTACACACTTACATGCACATACTGAGAGAGACATACAGACACGATCGATTTTGTGTAAATACCAGTAGCTATTTACATCAGTGTACACACACATGCAAATACATATCTTCGACATTTTCCATCTTTCAAATTTCACTTACAAGACATTAATCAGTTTCAGGCTATTGTAGAAGACATTTGTCCAAGGTGCCACACAGGGGGATTGAACTTGGGATCACATGGTTGTGAAACAATATTTTTCTAGCCTTATAACCATGCATGCACTCAAATACATTTTGAGATAATAACTCTATATCACTTTAGTGTTTAGAGATAGTTGCAGCTAGCCTAGTGAATAGATTACCATTCATATACTTGTAAAGTTGATGGTTCCTGTCTTATCACTGGTACCTCGCTGTGTCCATAGCTAAGACACTTTTATGCTTTTGTTCTTTGTTTCAGTCTCTGGACTGGGGCCATGCTAAGGCACCACCCTGAAGGGTTTAAGTGAACAAATCAACGCCTGCACTTGTTTTTTTATGGTCCGGTTGTTCTGTTGGTGTCTTTGCTGAAATAAGTTATGGAGGCAAAAAAAAGCAGTACTGATTGTCAAGTGCTGGTAGGGGAGGGTAACACACACACACATTCACATACATATGCATGAGTGTGTGTAGGTTAAAATCCAAGGTGTGTCCTCTTGAATTATTTGATTCTCTATATGAAGATATCTTATGTTTTCTATTTCATATACAATTTTATAACTCCTATTAGCAAATGAAACACATATAATGGTGAATAAATAATACCAAAACTTTTTCCAATCTCCTGATACTGTCTCACAGACTTTCACTGTTGGTCCCTTATTGTGTTGACAGGGTTGCAGCAAAATTGTGTTCAGCTGTCCATTTCTAGGTGATGTTATTTGTTCTTGATGAAAATTTACTATGAGCAAATCTGATACTTTATTAAATATTTTTTATGTTTATTGATAAATATTCTTTCTCAGAATTAGTAAATTTCATCATTTGTGATATAATTGCAATATAATGTTTTCCTCATTTATGTGTGTGTTGGTCAAAGCTCCAGTTTTCTGGTGTAAATGTATAACTAATCTAATTTCTATAAATACTATTTACAGATGAGAAACCGGATGTGACCTACTCTGACATTGGTGGCATGGACATACAAAAACAAGAAGTACGTGAAGCTGTGGAACTGCCTCTCACACACTTTGAACTATATAAACAAATTGGTATCGATCCCCCTCGTGGTGTGCTTATGTTTGGTCCCCCAGGATGTGGAAAGACTATGTTGGCCAAAGCTGTTGCTCATCATACAACTGGTTAAGTATATTTTGATTTTTATTTCTCTCTCTTTCTCTCATTTGTCTTTTAGCACTTTCATAAATGACAGCATGTTGGCAGAAAAGGTAAAATTGCAGTATTTAGTTTAGTCTCTTTGATCTGATCCTGCTGGGTGTCACATGATGTCATCAATCATCATCATCATCATCATTTAACGTCCGTTTTCCATGCTAGCATGGGTTGGACGATTTGACTGGGGACTGGCAAACCCAATGGCTACAGTAGACTCCAATCTGATCTGGCAGTGTTTCTACAGCTGGATGCCCTTCCTAACGCCAATCACTCCGAGAGTGTAGTGGGTGCTTTTTACGTGCCACCGGCACAAGGGCCAGTTCGGCAGTACTGGCAACGGCCATGCTCAAATGTTTTTTATGTGCCATCTGCACAGGAGTCAGTCTAATGTAATCAATAAAATTAATAGTAATAGTATACTGGAATTAGTTTAATTAATTTATTCACTTTCCCTATTAAAATGATCAAAATAAATCAATATTGTTTAATAAGTGTGGAAATGGTTGTGTCATAAGAATTTTTTTTTTTTTCAACCACCTGATTTGGGGTTCAATCCCACTCTGCATGACACCTTGGAAAAGTGTGCTGATGCCCCAGATTGACCATTACTTTGCGAGTGAATTTGGTTGGCAGAAACTGCAGGAAGCCCATTGTGTATGCATGCACGCATGTCTATCAGTTTGAATATTTACATGCTGCATGAGAAAGTCCTGTAGTACAAGTAATAATGGTAGATTTATAGTGTTATGTAATGGTAGCTTTAGGTTACTAAGCAGTGAAAGCTTTATATTGCATGACATTAGCTTTCTGTACTGGTAGCTCTGTCTTATGTAGTATTGACTTTGTATTATTGTGTAATAACAGTTTTATATCATTTTGTAACAATAACTTTATATCGTTATTTATAATTTCAGCTGCATTTATTCGTGTTGTTGGCTCAGAATTCGTTCAGAAATACTTAGGAGAAGGCCCCCGTATGGTGCGGGATGTATTCAGATTAGCAAAGGAAAATGCACCAGCAATTATTTTCATTGATGAAATCGATGCTATTGCAACTAAGCGTTTCGATGCTCAAACTGGAGGTAGTTTTTCAATTTATTTTACTATTAATGACTGAACACACACACACACACACAATCATAAATAAAAGAATAATTTCTTGTCCTAATGTATCAATATATTTAAAATTTGAGTGAAAGAAAAGGCTTATAAAAAATACAACAGTGAAGATCAAGACAAACTATCATCCTCTTCTGCATCCATGTCTCATCATCATTTAACATCCACTTTCCATGTTAAAAATATCCGACACAGGTTGAAAGAAAAAGGAAAAAAATAATAAAAAGAAGAAAATGTGTTGTTCCTTTTACATTGCAGTTAATTAATTCCAAAGTATATTATTACCATCAAATCATTGCAAAATGCAATTGTGTGTGTGTAATTTGAAATAAAAGTATTTCAAAGGATTACTAAATATTAGTTTATGGCAAAAATTGTAATAATTTCTTTATTATCAATAAATATAGCAATTAAAAAATATGACCACCTAAATATAACAAGTAAATAATTCCAAATTATATATTTCAAAATACAATCTTTTTTATAATTTCTTAACTACAATAATATAGACTTATCGTTTCTGTAACTGTATGTTTTTATTTACAGCCGACAGAGAAGTGCAAAGAATTCTTTTAGAACTTCTTAACCAAATGGATGGTTTTGATCAAACTGTTAATGTTAAGGTGACTAAAAGATTCCTTTTGTTTGTTATCTCTTTCATTCTTGATAAAACTGATGAGAAGTCATCATTAGATTGTTTGTGATAATGTTTTATTTTAGATACAGATTGTTGTTAAATTTGTAGTTACACTCAGTGAAAACAGATTTGTGACACATGAAGAATTCTCTCTGGAACAGTAGCCATTTTAAATTCAGATATCTATGTGTGTGTTTAAAAACGTCAAATGTACATGGAGAGACTGTTAGACATATTTAATAACAAAGTATGTATTCTATACGAATGAACATATATTCATCATCCTCATCCATCCATGATCCATGCAGGCAAAGGTATATTATATACACACATTCATAGACAATAGACACATAGTAAAACAACATTTTACTTTCAGTTATAACTGTTCTAGAAATTATATCTAATTTGTATATTACTTTCATCTGTACTCTGTTCCTTAAGCTAGCTGCTTCCTCTCCCCAAACTCTTTTCCTATCTATGTGACTTTATTCCAACATATGCAAAAATGTGACAATATGTCCCATACTTCAGCTGGCAGTCATCTTGATTTTATTTCTAACATCTAAAAGATGATGGACACCTTGCTAAACAACCACCTTCTTAAGACTGTTTTCTGGGCTATCATCATTAGACCTTCTGAAGACCCAGCTTTACCAAAAGCCTACTTCCTTATATCTCATACCAATGGTTTCTTGAAAACATTGTTCTTGCTTCTAACAAGTCTTCAGCTGTTTCTTTTATAAGAATCTCCTGGCTAAATCACTTGCCTGTGTCCACCTCTGGATCTTTATTTTAATCCCATTTGGGAGGTTAGAATGTTCTAGATAAAGCAGTCTTCATTTTTTAGCTACTGCTTCCATTAAGATATGTTGAAATAATTGTTTGAAGAAAATTCTTTCACAAACCGTATTTAATTGTAGACTTAATAAAATGTTTTCTGTTTTTTTTAATTAGGTTATTATGGCAACTAACCGAGCAGACACTTTAGATCCTGCTTTATTACGTCCTGGACGTTTAGACAGGAAAATAGAATTCCCACTACCTGACAGGCGCCAGAAGCGTCTTATCTTTTCAACTATTACTGGCAAAATGAATCTTAGTGAAGAAGTTGATTTGGAAGATTATGTAGCTCGACCAGACAAGATTAGCGGTGCTGACATCAATGCTATCTGCCAAGAGGTTAGAGGAAAACTTATTATTTTTATAAAAATTATCTTTTATTACTTTATAAACTGTAATTAATAAATCCTCTCATAATACACTATGTAACTTATAATTAGCATATTAGCTATTATATGTTGTCTAACATTAATTGTGTTAACATATTTCATGTAGGGAGCATTAAAAGTCTAATTAGAAACAACTATGCTCTAAGAAAAGGACATATTATCAAGTAACATGTTAGACAACTCCTGACGTATTTTGGTCTAGTTAGACCTCCTCAGTCAAGCATAGGCTTTACCTATCTGCCAAAGTAGTGACGAGGGAATCAACAAGTAGATGCACAATATTGTCCAAGAGTGGGTGTGAAAAATCAGCACACTGTAAAAGTACTCTTCAGAGGTTAACCACTCAGAAGTACACAACTATTAGTAATTAGATAATCAATATTCATTTCATTAAACCGGTTAGAACTAATTTAACTGTTGTTTTTCATACAAAAGGCATCTCCGAGTCCTTTAGTGATGGCAGGGGTTTACATCTGTAAACTAGTATTTCTGTGAGAGTAACTTGAAATTTCTGTTAAAATTTATAATTGTTGCAAACACCACTGAATGTTTCCATGTAGTGTATTCACAATTTAGTCTGAAAGAATCCATTCCTTTTTGAGTTATACCTATGAGAAGACTGAAGTTTAGCAGAACTAACTAATGAAACACTTGTCCATAATACAGTGCTCCAGCTGCTTACAGCTGTGTTTTTCTTTGGTACTTATGTATAACTAATTAGGCTAGGCTGTTTATATTTTTCTTATGGCCAGAATGCAGTGATGGTAAGGACCAGTATTTAAATGAATTAGACCAAATATTAGGGTTTTCATAAACTGTTGGTTCATTTGTCAGTCTACCCTGTGTGCTAAGAGTCTCTTTCCCTATTAAACTTACAAATGTTTTATCTTTCTATTCCATTTATAATTGAAATGATTATATTTTTTAGGCTGGAATGCAAGCTGTCCGTGAAAATCGCTATGTCGTGCTTGCCAAGGACTTTGAAAAAGGCTATAAAAATAATGTCAAGAAAGATGAGACTGAACATGAATTTTACAAATAAATACCTCTTTTATAATGGATAATTTTCTTTTTAATAAATGTTTACCATCTTTTTTCTATTTTTGTGTTATTTTGTCACAAACGAATTTTTTTTTTTTTTGTTTGGCCCTTTTGAAGTTATTTCTACCTTAGAGATTTTCTGATTAACAAAATTATTTCTTCAAAATTTATTAAGCTTACATTGTACAAAGAATTTGAAAACATGGCTATGTGGTTAAGAATTGCTTCCTAATCTCATGGTTTTGAATTCAGTTCCATTGTGTGGTGCCTTGGGCATGTGTCTTCTACTATAACTCCATGCTTGACCAAAGCCTTGTAAGTGGATTTGGTAGACAAAAACTAAAAGACCCTTTGTGTGTGTGTGTGAGACCTTGTCTTGGCATTGTGTTGTAGCTGTAAGCTTCAATGTCATACAAGTTGTGTCATTTACTTGTGTTCTGTGCAAACATGTTTGGCTAAGGGGAATGTAACAGGTGAGGGTTAGCAACAGGAAGGGTATCCAGTCATGAAAACCTCTCTCAAACGAATTCTTTCCACTCCATCAATGATGATGGTGATTGTCATGAATGTGGATTTTGTTCAATCAATTTTCTCTACATTGGATATAAACATGAATATTGGCTAAATAGGAACCAAGAAAGAAGGTGTACTTAGAGCTTATTTCTGATAAACTCATTTTCCTATTTTCTGTTTATATCCTGTTTGCTAAATGTCTCTGTTTACAGTTATATAGAAATACATGTTTTTATTATATCACTGTGTAAGTTATACAGCTCCAGTTGAGTTGATCATCAGCATACCCGCAATGCTCATACTGTCTTATTTCTAAGATTATCTGGGGTAAAGACCCCCTTCAGTCATGAATAGCTATGGAATTGCACCTTGAAAGTTACCCTCCAAGGTACAAGTCTCGGCAAGGTTGTTTATAGAGGACCAGCAGTCACCCATGCCTACCAACCTCCCCTCTCCATGCCACCAATGTTATCCAAGGGCTGAAACAGCTTGGCACCGGTGACATCACAACTCATTTCTACAGCTGAGTGAACTGGAGCAACATGAAATAAAGTCTCTTGCTCTAGAACAACAAACAGCCTGGTCCAGAAATCAAACTCAATACCTCATGATTGTGAGCCCAATGCTCTAACTACTGAACTATGCACCTCCATGACGATTTGTCTAGAACTACATTATCCACTGTGACTATCTTTGATGAAACTAGGAGGACATTATTTGAGGAAGAGCAGTCTCCTATTTCAAGTAGATTGAACGACCATTTAGAGATTTCTCTCAGTACCCTAGATGGCAAGTCAGACTGGAAATGCTGTCATGCTTTGCAGACTAAATCATCATTATAACATCTGCTTTTCTATGCTTGCATGGGTTAAAATTCATTGAGGTAGATTTTCTCTGATTGGGTTTGGAGTTATTGATGCTGCAAAGAAGAGAGCCATAAATTCCATTACTGAAGCTGCAGAAGCCACTAGGTGGCTATGGATAAAGAGGTTAGTCCAGGCGATGACAAGTGATTGCAACTTTTGGCAATTTGTTGTACCTGAGAAGACTCATCAAGCCAAGTGAAAGAAATTGTAGTTGTGACCGATGCCAATGACATGGTACAGCATAGTCTAGTGTTAGAGTGAAAGGTAGATTGTATGATGCTTGTGTGTGAATAGCCATGCTACATGGCAATGAAGCATAGGCTGGCAGAAGACATGCAATACTATGCTGTGCTAGATGTGCGATGTCAGTGAGCATGTATAACAGGGAGTAAGCGTCTTGAGAGAAAAATGGGGCATAAGAGGCATCATATGTGGTGTGCAAGAGAGATGACTGTTGGTGATGCATATGGATGAGGACTGCTGCATAAAGAAGTGCTGATCTCCATATTTAGAGATTATGCTTACCATCTCATCCCATGTCTTCCTGGGTCTACCTCTTCCACGTGTTCCCTCCACAGTTAGAGATCAGCCCTTCTTTATGCAGCTGTCCTCATCCATACGCATCACAGGACCGTACCAACAGTCATTCCTCATGCACACCACATCTGATGCCTCTTATGCCCAACTTTTTCTTTCAAGACGCTTAATCTCTGTCGTACATGCACACTGACATTGCCCGTCCAACGCAGCGTAGTATCGCATGTCTTCTGCCAGCCTATGCTTCATTGCCATGTAGCATGGCTGTTCGCACACAGGCATCATACAATCTGCCTTTCACCCTAAGAGAGAGGCCCTTTGTAACCGACAAAGGTAGAATCTCTCTGAACTTCGCCCTGCCTATTATTCTAGCAGCTACGCTCTCTGACGATAAAAGAAAATAGCCTCCACTGCTGACGATAAAAAAAAATAGCCTTGACAACTCAATTATAATTTCTTTTTCAAGCACAGTCTTGGAAAATAACATTATCTCTATAACATAGAACAGAAATCTTTTAGTTATCTATTCATTCATTATCGTTTTACGTCCACTTTTTTGCTTGCTAGGATGGACGTTTAGCAATTCCAATTCTTTTAGCTTCGAGTCAAGCCGAACTAGATTCAAGGGAGGTAACTTGAAATATACAGACGTATCTCTTTGTTATGTCCCTTTGTATCGTGTTTCTTATGCTATCTCTCTTTCTCTCTCTCTCTCTCTCTATATATATATATATAGCGTGTAAAAACTGCCTGTTGAAGGCAGTTTTCTTTTGTGTTTACATGTACACTATTTTATATTGAGAATATTTCCTATATATATACATATATATGTGTGTGTGTGCCTTGATGTGTTACCGACTGAAACAGACATATAAAATATGCTGTCAAATTTTTTTTAAATGTTTTATTTTTTTCTGCCAGAAAGTAATGCAAATAAAAATTGCACTACTTTATAACTTACCCTTATACTTGCAAATATTCCCGAGGTTACCCAAATTAGGATCTCTAGGCACTGTGCTTCAAGGGTAAACTTGAGAAAGCAGGAGACTTGCAGACTTAAACTGTAAATACACTGGTGGAAGACAACAGGATCCACTGCTGTATCTTCCCCAAGAAAATTAATAAATCTTCAGACTTTGTTATGGAGGCCAATGATTGATATTTGTAGGCAATGCACACACTTATACACACATAGCTGGAAGAAGGGGTTATGCCTGTGTGTTTTGCAAGCCCTCCAAGACCAGGACAGTGAGGTTGATTCAGTTGATATTCTTTTTGAATAACCATAGTTGACAACTGCAGAAAAAGCAAAGCAAAGGGAGAATTCCTGAGGAATGATATAAGAGAAAGGATTGATGAAGTGGCTGGCAAAAGCAGCAAAAATGAGTATGTGGTTAGCTTAGCTGCAGACAGCAACAAACTGAAATTTGGTGCTCAAAACATGCCTATTTATAGGCCTTGTTGGTAGAATATTCTGGAGGCTTCTAGGAAGATGCATCATGTGATATCTGGCTGCTGATTGGTCCATTACTCAACCAATCATGTGAAAAAGATGTTACTAAACTCATTTTAAATTGGCAATTCATAGATTCAGTTTTAAATCTTGCTACAATCTCAGAAAGAAAAAATAGTATGAGAGAGAAAGACTCTGGTAGGCATGGCCGTGTGGTAAGAAGCTTGCTTCTCAAACACATGGTTCTGGGTTCAGTCCCACTGTGTGGCACCTTGAGCAAGAGTCTTCTACAGCAGCCTTGGTCCGACCAAAGCCATGTGAGTGTAATTGATAAACGGAAACTGAAAGAAGCCCATCATACACATCTATCTATCTATTTATCTATCTATCAGTGTGTGCCTTTATGTCTGTGTTTGTTCCCCACTGCCACTTGACAACTGGTGTTGGTGTGTTTACATCCCCATAGCTTAGCAGTTCAACAAAGAGACTGATAGAATAAGTACTAAGCTTTAAAAAAATAGGCTCGGGGTCGATTTGTTTGGCTGTAGTCAAATGACTGAAACAGGTAAAAAATATAAGATAGATGCAGGAATCAAATCATTGAACACTACCTATATAAAGTATTCATATTTAATTCAATTTCTCATAAAACATGAATAATATCCTTTTCTACTCTAGGCACAAGGCCTGAAATTTTGGGGGAGGGAACCAGTTGATTAGATCGACCCCAGGATGCAACTGGTACTTCATTTATCAACCCCCAAAAGATGAAAGGCAAAGTCGACCTCAGCAGAATTTGAACTCAAAATGTGCCGGCCAAAAGGTAAAGATCCGTTCCTGCAGCAAGTTGACCAACTGAGTCACAACCATTGGTCAGTTACCAGACAAACGATCTATATATACCTAATGGCCATTGAAGAAAGGTTCCAAAGACAAAATTGTTTATGACATTCCAATATGTTGTTTACAACTGAGGTTCTAACAAGTTAAGCTTCAGCTGGGTCTCTTGCATTTTTGCTGGTCTGCACAACTGTCGATAAAAACTTCTTAATGTTAGTTGTTGGGTGATATCATCAATCCCTGATGAAATCCTGTTTGGGTCTTTAAGCGTGCTTCCACATTCAATCACAGTGATTCAGGTTCAATTCCTAAACAGCTACATGTGTGTCTGGGACTCTGCTGGTATCTTTGCTATAATACCAATCAAAATAATATTATGTTAATAGGTCAGTCACTCTTTAGTACTGAGTTAAAACTGTCTTAAGTAAACAAAATTCAGAGTAACTTGTGAATGTCTGCTTTGGCATATAGTAAGCACAAAAAGTTCACAACATAGAATAAATTAGTTTACTGTGAGGAAGAGGAGAACCTGGTATTTTAGGCAGGACCCTTCACTGGTATTTGCGGTTAGGGTTAGAGTTAGGTTTATACCATTTGAGGTATAATTATTGGTTCTCATTTCAAATGTATGTTTTGCTTTCTTAGCCACATCAATTCTGACATAGCTTTCAATGGAGAAATAATAATATTTATATAATGCCAGACTCTTCGGCAGCACAGTCCAACTTGCGCTCTAATACACAAGAGACATATGGGCTACTACGAAGAAGACAGAATATCAATTGGCTGCAATGCAAAGAGCCATGGAAAGATTCATGCTACAAATATCGTTAAGAGAGCATATTTGAGATGAGATAATTTGAGAATGGAGTAGAGTAATTGATGTGATCACAGAGTACCAAAAGCATAAGTTCTATTGAGTTGAACATGTTGCAAGGTTCACAAACTATAGCTGGATCCATGCAGTTGCTGAGTGGTATCCAAGAGATGGGAAAGGTTACTTGGAAGGCCTATATGATGGGAAGATTATTTGGTTAAACAGTTTGGGTCCAGATGGAAAAGAATGACGCAAACAAGACAGAATTGGAAGTGCATTGTGATCAGCAGTGTATAACAACATCTGATGGTGTGGTTAGTATTGTGATGCTGTAATAATGCTACAACGCTCCGTGTTTATGTTAATATCAATATATTAATATACATCCAACCCATGCTAGTATGGAAAGTGGACATTAAAAGAAAATGGTGATGATGATGATGACTGCATGGCACCTTGGCACCTTACTCTAAAGCCTCAGGCCAACCAAAGCCTCGTCAGTGGATTTGGTAGATAGAAGCAGAAAGAAACCCATCGTACATATATGTATGTATGTATGTATGTATTTGTATGTCTGCATTTGTCCTCCCACCATCACTTAACAATTGATGGTGTGTTTATGTCCCTGTGACTTAGCTGTTCGGCAAAAGAGAACAATAAAGTAAGTACCAGGCTTACAAAGAGTAAGTCCTGGGGTTGATTTGTTTGACTAAAGGCAGTGCTCCAGTATGACCACAGTCAAATGACTGAAACCAGTAAAAGAATAAAACAATATCAATGGATAAAAGTAGTTATAAAGTTTGGATTTCTTTTTGGGTTTAAGAGAAGACATAGATGATAGTTGTGCAGAAGTATGGATTGCATGGTATATGAAAACTGCAGTGTAGCTTTTTTCAAAGGTTCATAACTGATGTAATAAATTCTTTTCAATCATGATATAGAAAAATTTGGTGTAATCATGAGATCAAAATAATATGAGACCTACAAGAATATTCCAAGATCTGGCAGGTATAATTGAAGGCTCCTCAAATTTAAATGTTGAAATTCATTGTCAGTATTCAAATCATTGTTTATGTTTTATGCAAAATAGGTCCTATGAATCTATGCCAAAATTTCCTTCTCGGCACTTTTTTTCTCTAAACGCGATAAATATCAAATTATATTTTCTTTCTTTACCGTTTCTTCCCAAAGCGCAATGACTCTAGCTTGTTAAATAAGAGCACAGAGCTTGGCTTTTGCAGGGAAACTGCAATCAGTTTAATAAACACCCAGTCATAAACGCTTTGAAATTTGAGAGGTAAATACAATAAATAAATAAACAAACAGAAACTATGGAAATATTTTCGAGGAGAACGCTGGAAATGGGACCATTTGTTAGTTCTTTTGTATTTCTTTTTCCTCGCACCAACCTTGTCTATTTAAAGGTTTTTAGCATCTGACTTTCTTTGATTATTCTTTTATGGAATTTGTTGCCAAGAATAAATTATTAGCAACAACAGCTGTGCTTTCGTTATAGTTTAGCCGTAGACCAATCCTGATCAAGAAGGCGTTTCAACTATAATCATTTAGTCTTTTACTTTCCCGATATATATTATCCCATGGCTTCTTAGGAACCCCAGCATTGGCCGTCATATATTTTCTTTTCTTTCCAAAGAAGAACAAGTGTCAAAATGTAATTTTTTCACTTTTTACGTCAAGACAGTAGGGTGAGACGTCAGGGAGATTTAACTGTTATTTAGAGCATGTCAAGCAACAATGTCAAAACCTTCTTCGTTGTTGTTGACAACAACAGTTATACTTGGAGACGAAGATGTGGTTGACATAACTAGGTTATATTTCGTAAATAATAATAGATATCTAAAATATAGTAGGAAAATAAACTGAAGTAATTAGTACATGTTTAGGCATTAAGCTTTGAAATTTTCAGTTCAGTCGCAAAATAGATAAAACTTTCATTGACCTTATTTGGTGGTTACATATTAGAAATATACTAAACTTTAAAAATATCTGTTCTTATATTTTCTGAAAATTTAAGATCTAGTTGAACTACATTAATGTGGAAAATAAAACGTACAAAATTCTTAAAAGATAAAAAGAAAAACGTAAGTTAGTGTTAACATATTTACTGCAAGACGCATTAAAAAGCTAAAAAAAGATATTATTTATTTCCATTTTTTAAAAATGTTCTTGCACTATGCACATTGCTTTCTTTACGCGGTTCAGTGTCTTAAATATTTAATTTCTGAGCAATAAACTTAATACACTTGTATATTCGGGTGAAGACCTATGTGTATCAGTGGTCGAATCTTGTAATTCACATGAGGTTCATTAGCCACAAAAACTACTCTATTAGTAAGAAACCTGTACACCTTACCTTGATAATATATCGGTTTATATTTCCTTTCTAAAAAGTTATCAAACCTATCCTAAATGGAAATAGGAAACGAGATAAGTCAAAAAATAAGGGTATGAGTAAAATATTTTTTAACTAATTCTGTAAAATGTGACATTTTAACCCGATTTTTTTTAAAGCGTGGACACCGTAGTATTATTACTGATCGACGTAGATTCTACAGACTTAGGGTGATGATGATGATGAATGTAAAGAATCAATATATATATATATGTGTGTGTGTGTATATATTATTTATAAAGTTAACCAAATTTATCAAATCTGGAATATTTTAATTATAAAATCGCTCAAAGGAATATATTTACACATATCCGCCCGATAAATAGATAACTTGTAATGTTTGTATGTGTGTGTATACATACATACATACATATCTATCTATCTATCTCTCTCTCTCTCTCTCTCTCTCTCTCTCTCTCTCTCTCTCTCTCTCTCTCTCTCTCTCTCTCTCTCTCTCTCTCTCTCTCTCTATATATATATATATATATATATATATATATATATATATATATACATACATATAAGGTACATAATACATACGCTCACAGATTGGAGTAATGTATAATAGGACATGGTTTCACGTAAGAACTGAACTTGGGATTTTAAAAAGAATTAGGCTGGGACATAATTAATTATATAAATTGAACTGTAGCAGTTTTCCCTCTCTCTGCCCTTCCAGTAATGTGTAAATAATAATTTTAAAAAAAAGTCAATTGTGTTTATATGTCGAATGTGTATACTGTCCGATAGTATAACATGGTCGATCCGTCCTTGGTTTCAGCGACCTAAGAGTTAAAAACTGAATCAAAATGATCTCGTATTGGATTTGGTTTCTACATTAACAAGTCTAGCAATGATCAGCGATTATTGTTAGTTAACAACTAAAACTGTCTGGTTTAAACATGTAAATACTACTAAGGTAGAGTAATAGGCTAGGATCTAGGTGGATCTTTAGAAGATGGTTTCTGCACATTACTGCAAAAGATCAACTGATAGAAGTACACTGATCAGAGCAGTATTTAGAGGGATTCCATAGAGTTTGAGTTTGTTCTGTGTCCAGACGACTTCGTATAATTCTATCATGGATTTAAGAAGATAGCTCATCAATATTTGCATGTTTATGTATTTAAAATATTTTGGCTTGTTACTTCCAACATTATGATTTAAATTATAATAAACTTACTCTTTTAAATATGATTTATTAATGAAATGATGTGGTTTATTTATTTTGTAGTCTGCCATCAAGACGAAGCTTGTGGAACTCGGTGCCTATGAAGGTAAGCAATCATACATTTGGTAAATCTATAGGAACAGTATATAAACAAATGAAGGAGACGTTTTATTTTTATTTGGTTTCATCTGGAGTATGGAGCTCTCGGAGATTGGTGAAAGACATGGAGTCATGGTGTTGACATTTCTCTTGAAGGGTTGTAAGTTAATGACTAAGAATACGTAAAAGGTAGGAATTTCAGAGGACTGACCTTCTGAAGAGAAACGATTGGGTGGGATATGGGAAAGGGATACAACATGGGTAACAAGAGGAAGAGATCAATTCAATGTGGAGTGCCTGAATAAAGGTGGCATAATATCAGTCAGATCTGAGCAATGTTTGTGGCTCAGAGGTCAGAGTATATTTCAGTCAAATGGCCTTTAGATCTAGTAAAAGATATCTGTGTATGTGTAGCAGCAAATTGTTTCAAATGTAGGAGCAGTGCTCCATTGTGGGTGACAGCTAAGCTTTGTGAAGAGTCTCAGAAAAGGGTCAGTAGTTATTAAGGTTTAAAGTCTTGAAGAGGATGGTCAGTATTTGAGATGTGATCATTGCTCTGTTGTGAATGTGCATTCACTAAGAGAGATCCTTAATAGTGATGAGTTCTAACATTTGAAGCAATTGTGAAGGAGATAAAAAAAGACATGATATCATTGGAGGATGTTTCCAACATCTCTATTCATGAAGTTAGTACAAATGTGGTGTGAGATGTTTAGGTTGCTTGTGTATGTTTGGATGTGGAAAGTTATGAAGGCGAGAAGGAAGGGTGGTATCAGAGGAGTGAGTGAGAAAGTCGTTCATATTATTGTGTGGGGGAACAAAATGAAACCATGGGGAACAACAAAATTGTTTGGAAAATCTTTTTTCCAAAGACTGGGACATTGTAAAGAGAGTGGTGGGCGAGTTTGGTAAGAATAGGGGCTAAGGGGCACTCGGATGCATTGTTTGAAGATAATGAAAGGGACATTATCAGGGCCAGTGGCTTTGTTGGTTGAAAGCAAAGAGAGGACGTTATGTGTTTAACATAGAAAGAAATAATTCTGGAGAAGATTTACTGAGTGTATGCTGTGTGGAGTTGGAATTGGATGCAAGGTGGACAGTGAATATGAAAGTTTACTCTCCAAGAGTACCACTGACAGACCCTTCATGGTTGAGAAATGGAGGAAAGTAAGGATTCTGCAAATTTGGTAGGGAGTCTTCTGGTAAAGGATGTTGATGTTTGGCTGCAATTTAGAAGGCGAGAGAGTTTGAAGGCTGTGCTAAACACAGAGATATCCTTGCAGTTTGGTTAATGGTGTTACAGGGTGCAGTTTGTAGGAGTGAGTAATTTTGTCTAAGTGTTATATAGCCTCTAATTTTCTTGTCTGAATTGCTGTAGTGCAGTTGTGCACGAACCACTTCAGCTGTGAATTTTGGTTGCAAGGTAAAGTGGAGACACATACCTTAGAAGCTGGTTTCAGCCAGTTGCCTTATTGTTTCTGAGATTAGGAATGAAGTGCATTATGTATAGAACCAGCAGAACTCACACCGGTGAGTTGTTCTGAAGTGCTTTAGTGTCCAAGAGAGGTGGGAACATTGTGTTAGTATGTGAATGTATGATTGGTATTTGCAACAGAGTAACAGTGAGATGACCTGATGGATGTAGAGATGGTGATGAACTGTTGGAGTTTGGGTTTGGAGGTGAGAAAGCGATCAAGAGCATTTGGAGTATCAGTGTGTCAATCAGGGATACTTGTAGGAGATGACATTAAGTGTCAAGGATTGCACAAAAAAAAAAAACATTGTACCTGCATCAATATTTGAGGAGTGTGAGAGCCAAGAAGAGTTAAGAGCATTGAGAGCAATGACTATGGAGAAGGATGAAAGCTAAGAGATGTCCTCTGTGTAAGGAGAAATATGCTGGAAGAGTTGATGGTGGTTGTAGAAGTCAGAAAATGATAGAGGAAGCAGAGTGTACTTAAATGTGTGGGACAGAGAGATGCAAGCCAGGGTAACTTAAAGCTTTTGTTAGTGATACCAGCCATGTGAAAATTGTGAATATCAGGGTGAATGAAATCACAGTCTCCAACTTTTGGAGTAAAGTTTAAATAAAGATTTGAGTAATCTGGACCATAGATAAAGGCTGGGATATTTATTACTAACACTCAACCCCGCCACATCTTATAGTGTGTTGTCTCTGAGTTAGTAAGTGGTAATTTATAGGGGTCTAGATTGGATCATCTGGACTGATGTTGCTGATACACACACACACACATACATAGAGAAGAGGGTGTAGTCTTAGTTTTTGACATCTAGGAGAAGTATTGAGGGTGTTGTGTTGCAAGGTCATGATAACCTCTTGCTGGGAGCCTGATTTTATTTTGTACAGATTATTTGTTAATCTGATGAAGGATTTTACTCTTTACTTGTTTTAGTCATTAGACTGCAACCTTTCTAGGACACTGCCTTGAAGGGTTTGGTCAAGCAAATTGACTCTAATACTAATTTTTAAGTCTGGTACATATTCTGTTGAGTTTTTTTTATGTTGAACTGCTAAGCTATGGGGATGTAAACAAACCAATACCAGTTATTAAACAGTGGTAGAAAAATACAAGTGCATACACACAAACACAAAAGCATGCACACTCCTATACACATGCATACATACAGGCTTCCACACTGTTTCCATCTACCAGATTCATTCACAAGTCATGGGTCAGCCTAGGGCTATAGTAGAAGTACACTTGCCCAAGATGCCACCCAGTGGAATTGAACCTGAACCCATATGGTTGCAGAGTGAGATGGCTTTGAACCAGATGATGGGAATTTAGAGTATGAACAAAGGAACAGAAACAGGTGTTTTGCAGTAAAGGAGGTACATGGCCACCTCTGTAGAAGAGGGATGGGAGAGAAGATGGTATGGTAAAGTTTTAGAGAGGTGCACACAAAGAGAACCAAGGATTGGATAGGTTGAGTGGGTGGGTAAGTTTGCAAGATTGCGAAAGGAAAATTGGAGTTAAAGGAGACGGAATGTAGAGATTGGAGATAAATAGAGGGAGGGGTATTAGAAGGCTATGTTGTGGGGAAGAGATTCAACAGGGACACAGTGAGCAGGTTAGGTTCATAAGGGAGTCATTTTTAAAAAAATAGACATTGAATTTTGTAACTAAGAAAAATATTTGAAAACCTAATTGTTTCAATCCTAGTGAGGTAAACCTCTACCAGTTGATTTTTCTAGCTGTTCAAAATATATTAATATAAATGATGATGATACATATAATCAATTAATTCCATTTACAAATTTTATATTCTAATTAAAATGTTTATGTTTTAGATGAAGAACTACCTGACTACATCATGGTGATGGTTGCTAATAAGAAGACCCGGGAACAAATGAACGAGGATCTTCATTTATTCCTTGGCAATAGCACTGAAAAATTTACTGCTTGGTGAGTAATTAATTTAATTTGATTTGCAAGTTCTATATTTTGTATTGTTGTAGTGACTTTTCTAAAGCCATTATCCATCACCATTTAATGTCCACCTTTCCATGCATTCATAGATCAGACAGAGTTTCTTTATGCAGATTTTCTATGGCCAGTTACTCTTCCTGTTGCCAACCCTAAGTTATTTCCAAACTGTAGTTTGGAAACTTATTTCCTGTAGTTTCCAAAGAAGGTTGAACACTACAGCTTCAAAAATAATAATGATGATGATGATGATCATCATCATCATTATAATGTCCACTTTTCTATGCTTGCATGGGTCAGACAGAATCTATTGAGGTAGATATTTTACATCTGTATGCCCTTCCTGTTGCCAACTCTCATTTGTTTCAAAGTCAGGCAATATTTCTTCATGGCCAGAAATGTTTTCACAGTATATTGGAAATGACTTGTGTGACAGTGACATTCACTTACATCTCTCACACTATGTCAAGACTAGGAGACACACAAACATACTCGTGCTCTCACACACACACACATACACACATACACACACACACACACACACACACACATGCATGTGTATATATAATGACTTACTTTTCAGTTTCCACTCACAAGGCTTTAGTTGGGCTGAGACTACGGTTGAAGACTCTTCTCTAAGATGCCATGCAATGGGACTGAACTCGGAATCATGTGTTTGAGAAGCAAACTTCTTAACCACACAGCCTCTGCCTATGATGAATATTCATTTATCCCTATGGCAAATTTAGAGCTCCATTTAGATTATCATCATCCACTCTTCCAGTAAAGTGGTATAGTTACTATACACACACACACACACACACAATAGGCTCCCAGACAGTTTCGCTCCAGCACACTTACTCACAAAGTATGATGTTATACTGGATATTACAGGGAGAATTGTTTTTTCAGAGTCACACCTAAAGGCCCGTGATGTATTGACATGTATTTCACAGGCTCACCATCACTGTTCTATAATAATTACAAAATATTTTGCTAAGAAAGTCTTTTGTATTGACATTGTAAGAATATTATTTTTAGTGACAAATTTAGTTTCAAGCTTTTCTCTGTTATATCTCTATTTATTCAATTCCTTTTGCAGGTTGCTATCTATTTTGAATAAATTGAAAGCTATTACTATAGGTAAGAATGTATTTTACAGTTGCTTTATATGCATTGCTTTTTGTTTTCATGTGTGACTGTGGTAAGAAGTTGTAAGAAGTTTGCTTCCCAATGCCAGGGTTCCAAGTTCTATATTGCCTTGGGCTGACCAAAGCCTTGTGAGTGGATTTGGAAGATGGAAACTGAAAGAAGCCCATCATACAGATTTATACACACACTCATAATATATATCTGAACCAAATTCGATGACTGGCACCCGTGCCAGTGGAGCGCTAACAACACCATCCGAGTGGGATCACTGCCAGAGCAGCGGTCTCACTTCCATGCCAGTGGCATGTAAAAAGCACCATTTGAGTGCAATCGTTTCCAGCTTCACCTTACTGGCACTTGTGCTGGTGGCATGTGAACAAAACATTGGACTGACTCCTGTGCAGGTGGCACGTAAAAAACACCATTTCAGCATGGCTGTTGTCAGTGCTGCCTGACTGGCCCTCGTACCGGTGGCACATAAAAAGCACCCACTACACTCTCGGAGTGGTTGGCGTTAGGAAGGGCATCCAGCTGTAGAAACTCTGCCAGATCAGATTGGAGTCTGGTGTAGCCACCTGATTTACCAGTCCCTGGTTAAACCGTCCAACTCATGCTAGCATGGAGAGCGGCTGTTAAATGATGATGATGATGATGATGATATATATCATCATACACACACACATACATCTGGCTTCTTTCAGTTTCCTTCTACTATATCCACTCACAAAGCTTTGGACAGCCCATGACTATAGTAGAAGACATTTGCCCAAGGTGCTGCACAGTGGCACTGAACCCAAGACCACATGGTTGGGAAGCAAACTTCTTAACCACGTAACCACGTCTCCACTTATTGTTTGTTGATTAATTTAAAGGATTTGATAAATATGTGTATGGAATATCAATAATTAAAATATACTGTCATTTGTCTGTTTTAATAGCATAATGTATTTTCCTTTTTTAGGAAACCCACCAAGTGTAGCTGCTGTAATTCCACAGGAAGTAAACACTACAAAGAATCCTAGAAGCAACAGTAATGGCACTGATAACAAAGAACATGAGTTGATTCCAGAATTGCTACTGCAGACGGAAACAGGTAAAAAGAGATTTTATTATAAACAACACAAACACTTTGTAATTTAATAGCTTTTAATGTGATACCTGTTAAACAGAAATTATTTTTATATAATGAAAATTTAATAAAATCTAATCATAAGTAAGTGAAATTATACTAAATACAACTAAATTGAAAACCTTTTTCCCCCGGCCATATTGGCAATTCTGAAAACTTGTGAGTGTGAATTTGACATGAGTAGAAGCATTTTTTATACAAATTTTATCCTGAAAATCACCTGTGTAAATTACACAAGTGTGCAAATTACATGGGTTTTTATAGTATACTCGATTTCCCTTGGCTATATATAAGGATCACTTCCAGGGGCGAATGAGTTATTTCCCTTCGTTTTTAAAATAAAATATATTAGATATATATAAGGATCCTTTCCAGGGGCCCTATTATCGGTTTTTTCAACAATTTGAGTTGTTGTTGGCACTCCATCGCTTACGACGTCGAGGGTTCCAGTTGATCTGATCAACAGAACAGCCTGCTCGTGAAATTCACGTGCAAGTGGCTGAGCACTCCACAGACACGTGTACCCTTAACGTAGTTCCCGGGGATATTCAGCGTGACAGTGTGACAAGGCTGACCCCTTGAATTACAGGCACAACAGAAACAGGAAGTAAGAGTGAGAGAAAGTTGTGGGGACAGTGTACAGCAGGGTTCACCACCATCCCCTGCCGGAGCCTCGTGGAGCTTTAGGTGTTTTCGCTCAATAAACACTCATAACGCCCGGTCTGGGAATCGAAACCGCGATCCTATGACCGCGAGTCCGCTGCCCTAACCACTGGGCCATTGTGCCTCCACACAATCTGAGTATGCCATGAGGTTTCCAGACTTTAGTTGTACTCATGTGTCAAATTTCATCAAAATTGATAAAATGATGTAAGAGGAGTTAGCTAACAACTCCACAAACACACCCACAGACAGAATTTCCCACATATGTAGTAGATATATGGCAGGCTTCCTTCTGTTTCTGTTTACCAAACCCACTCACAGAGCATTGGTTTGGTTTGGGGTTACAGTAGAAGTCATTTACTCACAGTGCCACACATTGAGACTGAACCCAGAACCTTGTGGTTGAGAAGCAAACTTCTTGACCATACAGCCATGCCTGCTCCTGTTTATAAACACTGGATATTTATCTAAACTAATTTGGACTGCATTTCCTTTCTTTTTATTTCAGATGAATTTAATGAAGAACAAGAAGAAATCAACACACTAAATGCTACAGAGAAATCAGACATCACTAAAACCTTAACAACAACATGTGACAAAATTAATAAAGTAAATTCAGACTTAAAGACTGCACCTTCCATTTCTACCACAACCACAAAAATTACCTCTCGTGTGCAGCCATCCATGTTTTACTTGAACTCTGCATCTAATAATATTACTTCACAGACTCAATCTTCCATTTCTAATGAAAATACAATTTCCTCTCAGTCTGCTGCTTATGTTTTCCCCAAAAGTAAGCCAATAACATCTCGATTGCAAATGGACCTTATTTCAAACTCTCATAAGAGTCAAATACCAAAAGTCATCACTCATCCTATCATATCTAAAGAACAACAACAATTACAGCTTGCCAGGGTAAGTTATTTGTGTATTCATTAACCCTTTGAATGTTAATTACTTTTAGAAAACCACTGAACCAAGTTCAGAAAAAAAAATGCCAATAGAATAAGTACCAAATTTTGAAAAATAAGTGCTAGAATTAATTTGTTATGCCTTAACATAGCCACAGTTCAATGACTGAATACAAGAATAAAATGATCAAAGAAAAATTCAGCTGTTGGATTAATATGTATTGCTTTGCTTCCGTTTCTATTCATTTGTATATAATATATTAATCTGTGTTTTTCAGCAAAACAGAAAACGGCGGATTCCTGGTTCAGTAATTGGCTCTATAATCCACCATTCTAGTGAAGAAGAAGAAGAATATGATCCATACAATCCTTCTTACGGCAGTGTTGCTAGTGTCATTCGAGTCACAGAAAGAAAGTAAGTTTATACAACCAAATTCATTCATCATCATCATCGTTTTATGTCTGCTTTCCATGCTGGCATGGGTTGGACGGTTTGACTGAGGACTGGTGAGCCAGAAGCTGCACCAGGTTCAATCTGATCTGGCAAAGTTTCTACAGTTGGATGCCCTTCCTAACTCCTACCACTGGCACAAATGCCCATCAGGCGGTACTGTCATCGGCCAATTCAGCGATTTTGATTTGTTTACACACTCCTCAATAGGTCTTCGCAAGCAAAGTTCATTGTCCAATGAATGAGGGATACTCAGAAGCGGGTTGGTTACACCCCACGTTCAGATGTGCTTTTAACATTCCACTGGCATGAGTGCCAATCAGGTGGTACTGTCATCGGTTACGTCAGCAATTTTGATTTTGATTTCATTTGCCTCAATGTCTTCACTTGCTAGTATGGAAAGCGGACATTAAACGACGACGATGATGATGATGATGATTAACCACACAGAACAAGCTAATTTTCCACTTTCTGTTTTTTATTACCTCTGCCTGAGTGAAGGCTGAGTTATTGTTTGCGATCGTGTTTGTTTGTTTGTTAGTCCATGGATAAGATACCTCAAGAACTGCCAGATGGATTTGGATGAAACTTTCAGGGATGTTTGGCCTCGTGACTAACACAAACTGATTAGATTTTGGGATCGATCTAGTACCGTACAAAAATTCTGGATTACTTGCTATATTTACTTTACATGATAATGATCTTGCATTGACTTTCAAGTCTTTCTCAATTATCTTCCTTTAGGCTTTTTTTCCAAAGTTTTATTTTTGTTTCTTTATTGTTAATTTTACTCGCGTTTCTATCTTAGTAGAAACTGATGGATAAAGAAATCAAACTACATAAACAAACAGCAGCAAGACCATTCAGAAATTAAATAACATTAACATATTTTTGCGTAGGAGTGGCTGTGTGGTAAATAGCTTGCTTACGAACCACATGGTTCTGGGTTCAGTCCCACTGTGTGACACCTTGGGCAAGTGTCTTCTACTATAGCCTCGGGCTGACCAAAGCCTTGTGAGTGGATTTGGTAGACAGAAACTGAAAGAAGCCTGTCATATATATGTTTATATATATGTATGTATGTGTGTGTGTATATGTTTTTGTGTCTGTGTTTGTCCTCCCAACATCACTTGACAACCGATGCTGGTGTGTTTACATCCCCGTAACTTAGCAGTTCGGCAAAAGAGACCAATAGAATAAGTAGTAGGCTTACAAAGAATAAGTCCTGGGGTCGATTTGCTCGACTAAAGGCAGTGCTCCAGCATGGCCACAGTCAAATGACTGAAACAAGTAAAAGAGTAAAGAGATACATGTTAACACTTTACAGTATACTTACATATATATATATATACATCTATACATTGATCTAAAACAACAGGAATACTAAAAGAAGGCCAAAATTTAAGAGAAGAGAAAGCCAGAAGGTCTTATTCTATTCATTTAAAAATTCTTGAATAGAACTTATTATTATTATCTCTGCCTTTGAAACTATTTTGAATGGTGAATTTGTTAACTTTGGCTGGTATTAGATAAGGATAAACTATTTATTACTGTTACTAAATTTTCTACAGCCACCTTCACATTCCATGACTATCATTGCAATCAATCAGGTACCAGACAAGGATTCTGGATTATTTTCCAGGTTTTTTTTTTACTTGATTTTTGAGAGCAGTCGGGGTTCATTTTTAGTATTCTCGTTTGTGAGAGCAGTTGAGTTTATTTCAGATATTCTCATTTTAAAAATCATATGAATTTATATTATGTACACTGTTTTCCATTAGTCAGACTAATGTCTTCATTTTCATTGTTGCTTTCTCTATGTTCCTGCTGTTGTACACCCCAGTCTTCTTTGGGTGTCTTGTGATTCACATTAGTGCCCTACCTGGGATTGAACACAGTACCTCTAGGTGACTGCACTGCATTAACCAATGTCTTTATCCACTATGCTATACCTGTAGGCAGTGTCAGGATGGATTTTTAAGGCTTATAAACCTCCATTGATGTCTTATGTTAGCTCCATACGGATTGTATAATACAACTCTATATTTAGATTGTAGTATCCAATTGGTACGGAACCAACATCAATGAGGGTCTTTTTTTGTTCACTAAAATTTTAATTCAACGAAAAATGTCCTGATTTCTACTTCAGGTCTAGTATACCTCCAGAACTACAAGCTAATAAATGTTTGTTATTGAAAGCAGTGAAAGATGCTCATAAATCGTTAGCAACACAAGAAAAACGAAATGCAGGTATGTGTACATCCTCTTCATCACCACCACCACCACCATCATCATCATCCTCCTCATCATATTGAATACCATGGCTCACCATCTCAATGTTCCTTGTGCTCTTCTTACAGATACACCTTATTTTAAATATGTTCACTTCTCTGTATTATCCATCTCAGTAATTCTTGTCTTTTTCCCCCTTTTTTTTCCTGTTCCTTATGTCTTCTGTTCATGTTTTCTGTAAGCCATTACTTCTACTTAAGTGTTCAAAATGTTTCAGTTTTCTCTGTTACACATCTTGATGATATCATTGTTATTGTCGTTTGTTAATGTCCAGTTTTCCATGCTTGCATGGGTTGGACAGAGTTTGTTGAAGCAGATTTTGCATGGCTGGATGGCCCTTCCTGAAGCAGTTATCGAAAAATAGACAACTGATTACATTGCAGCTTTGTAGCCAAACGTGTTTATGACTCGTTAATAGTGTCGCCCCATAGCTGTTGTTCACTTTTGTTTTGTAAATCAGCAAATCCTAAACTCTTTGCAGTTGAAGAAATTATTGATATTTATTCTACAGATGAGGAGTTTACCCTCGCATAGGCAATGAGAGTGATTTGACAATCAAACTGGTGAAAGGGATGAGGAGAGAAGTGATTTGGGTGAACAAATATGTTAGTTGAGAGATAGGACTATTATAGTTATTCTCCTGAACTTTTTTTTCGGGATTCTGTCCATTTGTTTACCTGCTATCGTTAGTCTTGAGCTGTATATGCAACTATTTATTTTTTTTGCTCAGGAGCCCAAGTAGAGGGTAAAGTTAGACACAGAGGCCCAAATCTGAGAGTGTTAACCTCCAACTTAAGGCGTCCTAGGATTCATGACAGACTTAAGCCTGTATGTATGTGTGTGTATGGTCTTTGAAAGTTTTAGGAAAACGTTTATCTATATTGTCAATACGTAGTTATGGCCCTTTATATTATGAATTCAGATCTCTGCTGTTAGCGTCACCTTTTATCCTTCTCTGCTCGATAAAATAAGTAAATCGTCAAGCAATTCACTGTTTCTCTTCAAAAACTTTGAAACCCCATGCCTGCGTAAAAAAAAATCAATATTCATTTTGGTAAAGTATAGAACAGACTTATAACAGCAAAATTTTAGAATTATTTATTTATTTGTAAAAGTTTACTCATTCAGGACTTCTGATCCTCAGCTAATGCTGCTATGAATCTCACTGGACTTTACCAACCTGGTGCAGTTGTAGACAAGGGTGTTTGATCCTGCTTTATAGTTGTGAGACATGGGCATTGTCTGCGGCCCTTAGGAGCCGCCTGAAGTCCTTTGGTACCAGGACACTTCGCATGATTATGAGTTACCATTGGTTGGATTTCATATCCAACCAACGCCTCTATTCAGAATCTGGGATGTGTCCTTTTACTTGTAAGATTCAGGAATGCTAGCTCAGACTATTTGGCCATGTTGCTCGATTTTGCAAGCTAGACCTTGCTTACTGTGTTCTTTTCACTGAGGATCCAGCTAGGCTGAAGGCTTGTGTTGGTCGATCACATGCCACATGGTCATGGCAGGTGAGGAGCTATCTTCTGGAGATGGGGACTGGCTAGGACTCTGCTTAACAGGTTGCTCGGGAAGACCCAGGAATATACCATCAAATGGTGAATGTAGCAATGCACAGCAATGGTACATTCCCAACATTTGGCCTGATCTGTTTACTAATTGCATTTACTTTTTGTTTTCTTAAATTATTGTCTAGACAATATTAAAAGATATTTTAGAGAACAGTGAAACTGTGCAGTGCATTACTATTCAGACTGTAGCATCTTTATCATCACTACCATCATCATCATTGACATTAGCATTGTCATCATCATCATCATCTTCGTAATATATCTAAAATTTAAACTCTTGATTTTTTTTCTCTTTAATTACAAAGAAACCATCCCCCCACTCACCTCTTGTCTCTTTTGTATTTAGAACATGCCATGATAAAACCTATGTTTCATGAAGTTCCTGAAAAGAAGTTGAAGATGTCTGAGAGAATGAAAAGCAAACAGCCACCGCTGTTTACAAGGTCCAAACTGGCTGAACAGGATTTTCCTGAATCCAACCAGTATAACTTTGGAGAGGAGGAGGATGATGGTAATTATTGAATTTACTTTATTTTCCAGCCTTTTAATACCAGCCCACTTAAGGGGCCCTTCAGCTTTACTAAGCCTTGTAAAAGGGCTCAGAAACTTGGGTTTCCAACCAGGCCTTTCATGATACCCTTGAAGCCAGAAACTTTTCAGTACCCCTTTGTTTGTATGTATGTATGTCTATGTGTGTATATATATATATATATATATATATATATATATATATATATACACACACACACATATATACATACATATGTGATTGTGCGTCATCATCATCATCATCATTCAACATCCGTTTTCCATGCTGGCATGAGTTGGACAGTTCGACTGGGGTTTGGGAAGCCAGGAGGCTGCACCAGTCCCCAATCTGATCCGGCAGTGTTTCTACAGCTGGCTGCCCTTCCTAACACCAACCACTCCAAGAGTGTAGTTGCTGCTTTTTACATACCACCGGCACAGGGGCCAGAGGAGCTGGCATCGACCATGATCAGATGATGCTTTTTACATGCTCCCGGCACGGGGCTCACAACTAATATATATATATATATATATATATATATATATGTTTTAGGTCTGCTTTTACATGCTAAGCATGGGTTAGATGAAAACTTATTGAGTGTTTATCTTACAGCTGGATACTCTTCCTATTTTTCAAGTCAGCAATTACTCATTCCACAAGTCTTGATAACAATCAATGAATACACTGGACATAGCATAGTTACACAAACAAGAGGAAACAACGAACACATGTGTCTTTTGTTTACAAAGATCATATCACATTTCAAGTTACAGTAATAAACCCAGATATGGTTTCACTGCAAGATCACCTGTATGAAATGCAATCCATTTGTCTATGCAGTGTACACAGGTGAAGGTAAAAAATAAAAGGAAATACAAACTCATCTTACAAGGAAAACACATTAACACATGTATATGTATGTTATACATAGACAGACACATACACACACACACACACACATATAGGTGTAGTTGTATGGTAACTCTTTTACTTGTTTCAGTCATTTGACTGCGGCCATGCTGGAGCACCACCTTTAGTCGAGCAAATCGACCCCCAGGACTTACTCTTTGTAAGCCTAGTACTTATTCTATCGGTCTCTTTAGCCAAACCGCTAAGTTATGGGGAAGTAAACACACCAGCATCAGTTGTCAAGCGATGCTGGGGTGAGGGGGGGGGGGGAAAGACAAACACAGACACACAAACATATACAGACACAAACATATATATATATATATATATATATATATATACATATATATGACGGGCCTCTTTCAGTTTGTGTCTACAAAATCCACTCACAAGGCTTTGGTCGGCCCAAGGCTATAGTAGAAGACACTTGCCCAAGGTGCCACGCTGTGGGACTGAACCCAGAACCAAGTGGTTGGTAAGCAAGCTACTTACCACACAGCCACTCCTATGTTTGCACCCCCCCCCCACATTGTTTGACAACCAGTGTTGGTTTGTTCATGTTTCTGTAACTTAGCAGTTCAACAAAAGAGACCAATAGAATAAGTAGCAGGCTCAAAAAAAACTCAAAAGTACTGTATGAATCTGTGAGAGAAATATGTTGAGTAAAACCATAATTAACTGATCCTGTATTTCCTTTTACTCAAAGCCAAGAATTTTTCAGCACTCCTCACACATATGATCTGGCAGAGTTTCTACAGCTGGATGCCCTTCCTAATGCCAACCACTCCAAGAGTGTAGTGGATGCTTTTACGTGCCACCGGCACGAGGACCAGTCAGGCAGTACTGGCAACGGCCATGCTCAAAATGGTGTTTTTTATGTGCCACCTGTACAATCAAACTGTCCAACCCATGCCAACATGGAAAACAGACGTTAAATGATGGTGGTGATGATGATGATGGCATTTGTATGTTCATAATTGTCTTTCTGGAATTTTCCTTAATATAAACTTCTGTTCATTTTTAACTTACAGAATTGGATGGTCGTCAAAACAAACTGAGACAAGTGGAATGTAACAAGCCTGGACAAAGGATTGCTGTGATCAAGCATTTAGAATCAGCGAAATTGAATGAAGAACTAAATAACGAATCCATTGCAGAAATTGAGCTTGATGAAGACATCCAGTTGTGTAGCAATCTGTTAAATCTTCCTGAAGAGGATTTGGTCGAGACACCACTGCCAGCAAGAATTGTGAAGAAAAACAAGTAAAAATCATATTTCCTTTCATCTACTATAATAATACTCTTGGGTTTATCTCTGTCACAACATATGAATGAGAAAGGAAGGGGGTTATAGATGAATAAGGGAGGAAGGGGTGATGGCAAACTGGTAGTGGGAGCATTTCAACTCAGCAAATATTCTGCTCACTACCACGGATTTGCTTGTCAGTTGTTTGACTTTAGCCAGTTGAGCATGTCCCTTAGTCGCTGATGATATGTGCATCTCTGATCATGAGCAGAAGTAGTAGGGGAGCATCATAGCCATGTGTTGAGAGGAATTCTTTGGGGTTTGAATAATTCATCTCTGGAAAGATGGGTGTTTCATTCAACATCCTTAAACAACCCTTATTCAGGGACCTTTTGAGTGGGATGTGCTTCTCAATCTGAAGAAAATTGTAACTAAGCCCCACCTGCAAGGTCATGCACTGTTAATCTTGATATGAGTCCACCATGCTGTGCACATATGGTTATGATGCATGTGCCTGGTGTACCCTTATCAGATGGGTAGCCATGATGAGTAAACTGGGCTTCGTATATTTGTACCCCAGTGTCACTTTGATGGCATGCACACTGCTCTCTCACTCAATAATAATAAACCTAATTATGATATTTTGAATAATGAAGGCAAACCACACACACACGCACGCACACACACACACACACACACACACACACACGCGAGAGAGAGTGATTGAACAAACCAAAGAAAGTACCAGTCAACATACTTTGTTGGAGTTGCATGTATTTAATTGCATGGTTAAGAAGCTTGCTACCAGCCATATGGTCTTGGGTTCAGTCCCACTGCTCATGTGTGCATTTGTGTGCTCCCTTGTCTTGATGTCATGTGATGATTGTAAACAAGCATCACCATCATGCAAACAATGTTCTTCATTTCCAGTATTTCACGAGAAGCATGTCTCGTCAGGAGGAAATATCCCCTTGCTTGGAACAGATGAGGGTTGGCAGCAGGAAGGGCATCTGGCTGTACAAAATCTGTCTCAATAAATTCTGTCAGACCCATGCAAGCATATCTTAAGAAGGAAATATTAGATACATATTTGCATAAAGATGGAACGATTACAACTAGTGTGTATTTGATCAAATGTCTGCCCTATTAAAAGTTAACTTGGGAGTTAAACAACAAAACCTAAAGGATTGGAGGTTTCTATTGAGATTATTTTAACTGTACAATGTGAAAAATTCAATTAAATTCTGTCTTTTGTGTATACAGATGCAGTTTTGTAATTTCATTTATATTTCTCTTTTGTTGTTATTAGGAAAGAAACAGAAGATAAAACACAATTTATTGTAACATTAGATGGCTATGATGCACCCAAAATGAACAGCACCTCGTCATTTCAATCGCCAACAGACCAGAATGAAACAACAAATTCATCTATGCAGTATCAAATGACACAGATAAAACCTTTAGCTTTCAACATCAGTGACACAACAGATGAAGGTAAGGAGAATTCTTCCCTCTCAGGACAACTTAATCTCTTATATTCCAATAAAGTTGAGAGAAAACTTCACACATGGTTGAGATATTTGTTACTAACAAGTTAGCATCACTAAATGAGGTAAAACAGGAGTAAGTGTAACTGCACAAATGATTGTTTTATATGTGTGTGTGTATATGTATTTTGTGGAGGCGCAATGACCCAGTGGTTAGGGCAGCAGACTCGCAGTCAGAGGATCGCAGTTTTGATTCTCAGACCGGGCATTGTGTGTGTTTATTGAGCGAAAACACCTAAAGCTCCATGAGGCTCCAACAGGGGAATGGGTACTTTATTTTATCAACTCTGTGAAGGCTGAAAAGCAAAGTGTACCTCAACAGGTTTTGAGCTCAGAATGTAAAGAGCTGGTATTTGCTCAGATCCTGCAAGGCATTTTGTCTTCCACTCTTAACCCTTTCATTACTGTATATATTTTGAGATGCTCTGTTTTTCTCTCATTTATCTTAAATATAACAAAGAATTTAGTAAAATAACCTGGTTATCATTAATCTAGTGTTAGGAACGTTAATTGTGACTAAGGTTTGGTGGAAGATTTCAATTCATAACTTATGAAAACAAGACATTTGTACTACAGAGCCAGAGGCGGTTTCAGCCTGGTTGGTAACGAGAGGGTTAAGATTCTCTCACTCCACCTACAACTAACATAGATAAGCCAGCAACAATATGCTAAGGCCTTCATAAGGCTATGAAAAAAAAAAAAAAGGTTGCCTAACCAATAGATACTGAAACCTATGCTCATCAATTTGTCTGTTTCTTTTTGTAGATGAAGAACTAGATGAGACTAAAAGTTCAGCCTTGAAAACGACGACAGAGAAATGTAAGTTCTGGCCTTCCTGTCAGAATGGCACACACTGTAAATACTATCACCCGTCATCTCCTTGCAGGTAAGTTAGATTATCAAAGAAGAAATATACACATTTTTCTCTATTAATAAATCATTATTTAACTTCCAATGCTTTGTATGAGTTAAGATCTTGTAAAAGTTGGTTTATCTTCCATTGTGCATATTTCACAAAAATGACTTCTAGCTTGTTTTTTGTACTTGGTTACCTTATGCTACATCATGTCAGTTGCAAATAAGTGAGTAAACATAGAGTGAACATAAAAACAGGTTAATTCTGTTTTATTAGCAGTCTCCAGAATAAGAGAATTGGGTGTATTTGCTGAGTATTTGGCACTGCTGTTTTGGTAACAGTACTTTTTGGCTCTGGCAGCATACACACACACATGCATGTGCAGAAATATACACATACACAGAAAGGGAAAAAGAGAGAGAGAGAGAGAGACAACAAGAAGAACATTAAAACATCTGATGTCAAATAAGTCAGAGCTCTAATTGTGGAGGGAATCTGTGGAAGGGGTTGATCCAGGAAGACATGAGATAAAGTGGTGAGAAAAGATTTTCAGATGCTGGGCCTCGGTGCAGAAATGATAAAGGACCAGAAGTTGTGGCAATTTGCTGCACTTGAAAAGATGCGTCAAGCCAAGTAGAATTGCTGTCATTCACACATACAGGCATTTCCTTTACAGGTGCCAGTGCCGCATAAACTGCACTCATGCCAGTGCTGTGTAAACATACTCGTGCTGGTGGCACATAAAAAGCACCCAGCACACTCTGTAAAGTGGTTGACATTAGGAAGGGCATCCAGCTACAGAAACCATGCCACAACAGACAATTGGATTTTGGACAGCTCCCCAGCTGTCCAGCTTCTGTCAAACCGTCCAGCCTATGTCATGATTGAAAACAGACGTCAAATGATGATGATGACGATGACGATGACAGCAGCAACGATGACGATGGCAGCAGCGATGATGACAGCAATGACGATGAAGAAGAATTAGTTACACCAAATAGGCGATCCCAAAATAACTTTTCTGATAACTTTAATGCCTTTTTCTATTTTTCTTCACGAAATATGAAAAACACAGGCATGGCTGTGTGGTAAAAAGTTTTCTTTCTAACCATATGGTTTCAGGTTCAGTCCCACTAGATAGCACCTTGGGAAAGTATCTTCTACTATAGCCCTAGGCTAACCAAATCCTTGTGAGTATTTGGTAGATGGGAAATGATGTGTGTGTCTGTGTGTGTGTATGTACATGCATGTAAATGTGTTAGTGTTTCTTTGTCTTAACATTATATATTATGGTTGTAAATGAGTCACCATCATACAAGTGGTGTCCATCCTTTACAGTTTTTTCCTGAAAACATGTAGGTCTTTGGGAAAATATAACCTTACTTGTATACAGGTAAGGGTTGGCAACAGAAAGGCCATCCAGCTGTAGAAAATCTGTCTTGACTGCCTTTCCACTTGAGCATGGAAAAGATATTAAAATGATGATGATTAATACTTATTTTCTAAAGCTCAATTAATTGAAGTAGACAGATTAAATATTTAACTCTTTATTGAAAATATTCAAACTTCTGTTTCTCTTTCAAAATATTCAAAATCTGTTCTCTTTCAGTAAATTTCCTAAATGCAAATTTGGGCAGAATTGTCTTTATATCCACCCAAAATGTAAATTTGACACCAAATGTTCAAGAACAGATTGCCCATTCAGTCACAGTTATGCAAAACCAGCAGCACCTCCAGTAGCAGTGCAGTCTCGTAAGTTTGTTGTCTTTTTACTTTAATAAATATCAAAATAGTAAGTAACCACCAAGATTTTACATCTAGATGAAAGGAAATGATAAATATAACATGATACAAATTCTGACTGATGTCTTTTAAAATATCTACAGTTCTAGTCAATGAAATAATTATAAACCTTTCTATTATAGGCACAAGGCTTGAAATTTTAGGGAAGGGGGCTAGTCAGTTACATCGATCTCAGTACTCAACTGGTATGTATTTCATCAACCCTTAAAGGATGAAAGGCAAAGCTGACTTTGGTGAGATTTGAACTCAGAACACAAAGATTGATGAAATGCTGCCATGCATTTTGCCTGGCGTGCCAACAATTCTGCCAGTTTGCCGCCTTATGAATATTTATAATCTAGGTTTGCAAACATCATCTTAAAAGTAAAATTTGATAGTATCCTTCACTGAGTGATGTACTATATATATATATATATATATATATATATATATACACACACTCTCTGAGTGGTTGGCATTAGGAAGGGCATCCAGCTGTAGAAACTCTGCCAAATTAGATTGGAGCCTTGTGTTGCCATCCGGTTTCACCAGTCCTCAGTCAAATCGTCCAACCCATGCTAGCATGGAAAGCGGACATTAAACGATGATGATGATATATATATATATATATATATAGAGAGAGAGAGAGAGAGAGAGACAGCTCTCTTCAGATGCTTGTCCTTACACTTGTAGGGTGATCTGTTATGTTCAGAGGAAAACCCGAACCTCTAATTTAGCAGCATGATTGTCCTGCCTAAAATCTCCTTGAGGAAAGCCTGTTCCTAGTAATCTGAATGGATCTAGAGGGACATACCTTGAAAAAAGTAACCAAAGTCCTCAACTGCAGAACAATTGGATGAAGGCCTATGATCACTACAACTGGACTGGCAGAAGATGGCAATGCCAGGCAGACTGGCTATGAAGGCACAGGTAGAGCAATATCTTGGCTGATGGCATCCGTTGCAGTTTCATTGCCTGTTCTTGCATGTCACATTTCACACGTGCTGCAGAGGATGTCTTTGAGATCTCAATGCATCAGTTGCTTTCCTGGAAAGTTGAGATCCACCCTGATCAAAACCATGTCACCAGCATTTCTTCACCAAAGAAAGAAATACTTGAAAACAAGTGGGGAACTGCTGCTATGGCTGGCAATGACAGACGAAAAAGATCAACCAAGTGGTATTGTTTTATGTTTCTAAAATAATAGAGTCAAATGTCTATTGTGTAATTTTGTCTCATTAACGAACAGTTTTTGGGTTTTTATTTTCAATAGTTCCAGCCGTACCAGTTGCCCCTCCTGCTACACGACAGCCTCCCACTCAAACACTTCAATGTAAATTTTTCCCTACTTGTAAAAATATGAATTGTCCATTTACCCACCCAAAGGTAAGCTCTGGATGTTACATCTCTTCAATTCTTCATGTATTTAACACCTGTTTTTTCAATGCATGTATGATCTTAGTACATTTGTACACTTTGATATTATTAAATCATTTTTATAATTAGATGCTCTTTCTACTGCTGGTCACTCAGTTTTGAAATGAGGATAGAAATGGGAACATTCAGCTGGGATATCTAGCTGCTAAAATATGAGCGTTCAAATTTCCTTTCGAAAGTGTATCAACTAGCTATCATTTTCATCATTATCATTTAACATCCGTCTTCCATGCTGGCATGAGTTGGACAGTTTTACAAAAGTTGGCAAGCCAGAGGACTGCACCGCACTTCACTTTCTGTTTTGGCATGGTTTTTACAGCTCAAAGCCCTTCCTAATGCCAACCACTTCACAGAGTGGGCTGGATGCACCAACAAGGTCTGTTTTGGTATGATTTTCACAGCTGGATTCCTTCCTAATGCCAACCAGAAGGTAGTGGCATAGCTAGAATGTGTGCCACTCAGGGCAGTGATGTAGGTAGAGTATGTTCCACCTGGCGCAGCCATTGAGTTTGCTCTCTCCATTTCCCTGCACCTGTCTCACCCCATGTACATGCTTATACAGTAAATACGAAAGTACAACCCCTATACAAGCATCAGCCAGGATGGACCCTCTCCCACTGAAAGCTACACCTTCACCAGAAAGTGGTGTATTATGAAGCTTAGTCCAGCTTACAAAGATGCTAAATGCTTGAGAAACCAATCTTTTGTATGTGTTGTGGGAGGATTTGAGTTTATACAGTGCTCCTGCTACCTACAGCAGTGAACAGCATCTAGCTATCGAATTTATTTTGTTCCTAGGCAAGCTGGGTCCAGAATTTGTTTGTTTATTAACTGCATAGAAGTGGGGATTAAATATGATTCATAGACCTTCAGCTGGTACTTGGTTGCTATACTTTTGACACTAATACACTTGAGACTATTTTCCTGTTTTAAAGTGATCTAAATTAACAAAACTTTCCATCCACCAAAATTTCGTGTTAATTTATATTCCAAACATCAGCTTAATAACAACAAAATCATTTTACTAAATGGTTCAATATTCAGTATTTTAAAAATTAATTGAAACAAGGCTATTGTATTTCAACAGAAGTTTGTTGACAAAAGGCTCAATACAGCATCAAAGAGGGAAAAAAAAAGCAATCTTTAAATCATTTCAACATTGCTTTATTACTTTCAGATTTGGTCAACTTAGTTTATCTCAGTAAATTCATACTGTACTTTTGTGTACACATGATGTATATGGTGATTGCTCCAATTTTGCTGATGATTGCCATCTCCTTGTGTTTTCTTGCTGTCACTGGCATTTCTGACTTTCTATCCATGACTTCTCAGATGACTATTCAGATTGCTTTTTTTCCCCTCTTTGATGCTGTATTGAGCCTTTTGTCAACAAACTTCTGTTGAAATACAATATCCTTGTTTCAATTAATTTTTAAAATATTGAATATTGAACCATTTAGTAAAACAACTTTGTGCTTCTAACTGGTTAGGTCTGTACAAGTCACTGCTCTTTCATTGCCATGGGACTTTCAGGAGATAGAGTGACAAATGAGGTCACTATAAAGAGACATCTGAGCATCCTGGAATTATAGTAATAAATGCTTGTACAGATACCAATCCCTGAGTCTCCATGATTAATACCTAGTGACTGGCTAAAGCGAGATGACCAGTTTCCATATGAAACTGCAGGTTTTACATCAGAGTGTCCCATGTGAAACTGCAGGTTTTACATCAGAGTGTTGTCATAGCAATCTTTTACAAAGATTGCTATGACAACATATATATTTTCTGACCTTTTATTTTGAGTTCAGATCCTTCCATGCTCAACTTTGTGTTTCACCTTTCTGGATCTATAAATAATATTTATTTATGAGTCAAATCAAAAAAAGAATAAAAGGTCCTTCTTGGGCCACAGGCTCATAAAGCCAGTTTCCTAGATTCTGCGACATATATATTCCCCTCCACCACATGGGATGTCAGTCCATTGCAGGATTACTCATTTTTGCCAGCTGAGTGGACTAGAGCAATGGGGAAATGAAGTGTTTTGCTCAAGAACACAATGTATCATTCAGTCAAGGAATCAAAGCCACAATTGTATGATCATGAGTGCGACACTCTATCCACAATACCACATGCCTCCATTATGAATCAAGTACTGCGCTTCATTTAACTGAGTCATACTGATGTCTCCCAGATTTTTTCAAGCAACACACTATGGCTAAGGATCTCAGACAAATCTTCTTAGGGCTGCTTTTACTTTAAGGGTGGAGGAAAGTGTCAGCCCTAATGGCCACAGGTGTCATCGGCTTCCAAAGACATAATAGTGAAACAATGTCACAGAAATTCTCCAACTAATTTGATACGTACCGCATTCATCCTTGTGCCTCTCACAAGTGCAAGGTGTAGTCTCTGAAAGAAAGAAGTTTATTGAAGCTTACTCAGTAATAACTTTTTACAGAATATATATGGATATAATCACTGAAAGAATGTGATTTTGACCTTGTTGGGCCTCATTCAACTTCAGTGTAGTCAGAAGTATAATTTCTTAGTCAAATTGCTTTTAATTTTTTAGAATCAATTATGGTTTCCAGTGTTTTATATGTGTGTGTGTAATAGATACAGCCATATATACACCCCATCACACGCACATTGCTTAATGTTGGACAAATGAGAAAGGTGTACCCCATACATGTTGTAGAGGATGTGCTTTTTTTTTATTAAAACTGGAGCAAGGAGCTTGTCTTGTAACTCAAGACATGAAACTAGCTACAAGACATGGTTTATATTGTACTCAGCTGCCCGCATTAATTTTATACTACATCTATATGTGTGTGTGTGTATATATATAATCAAGGAGTCTATTTTTCTCTTTTTCTTCTCCAGCCTTGTCGGTATGGTATTAGTTGTACAAATAAAACATTTTGCACCTTTTACCATCCACCATTACCAAGCAAAAATCAACTACGATGGAAAGCAGAGAAATCCAGAGCTGAGTATGTTTGCAGTTTTAATTTTCTAATCAAAGAATGACCATAGCGTACTTGTAATTTAATCTCTCTCTGTAGAAGTGATAATGATGATGGTGGTAGCAGTAGTGATGGTGATAGTAGTAATGGTGGTGGTGGTGACAGTGGCTGTAGCTACGGTAGGGACTGTGGTAGTTAGTGTTAATGCCAATGGTGGTGGTGGTCACTGTGGCTGTGGCAATGATGGTAGTAGTGGTGATAATTGTATTTGTGTCAAAAACGGTTGTATATAAAACAGCCTAAGCTAATAGTGCAGTGTTTATGAGATATCTAGAGTACCTTAAATCATAAGAATCTGTAGTTAATAGATCACATTATAAAAGTTATAGAAATACAATAATAATGTTGGGTGGTCTAGTATGCAGATTACCATATTTGATGGCATAAAAGACACACTGGCATAATAGATAAACCCCAATTTGAGCAGTGCATTTTCAGGAAAAGGCATTTTTAGCACATTGAAACATGTATAGGCCCAACTTAGCATATATGAGCCAGGGTGGTTTTTTGGGGGGTCTTTTTGAGACATTTTTTTTTGTAGAAAATGTTTGTTCTACAGGCCATCAAATATGGTAAGCTTGTATTATGGCAAGGAATCACAACTCCATTGAATCTATGGAAGGCATTTGATAAAGTCTTACATTCTGTTTTCTGATGAGAAATGAGAAAGAAAAACGAGGCAGGATGTGTGAGGTTGGTGAGTATTGTTCTGGCTGTGTTTGGGAGAGATAATTAAGATCAGGATTAGTGTCTGTGTGTGTTTAATTCTATTGATATTAACTCACCTAAAAGGCAGCGAGCTGTCAGAGTTGTTAGCGCGCTGTGCAAAATGCTTAATGACATTTCATGCATCTGTCCTTTTTGAGTTCAAATTCTGTTGGGATTGACTTTGCCTTTCATCCTTTCAAGGTTGATAAATTAAGTACCAGTTGGGCACTGGGGTTGAAGTAATCAACTTAGCCCCCCCCCCCCCCCCCCCCCCCCCCCCCAAAGAAAAATTGCTGGCCTTGTGCCAAAATTTGAAACCAATTAACTCACCTAAGCCTAACCCTGATTCTGTGATACAAACTTCCTGTTTGAATCCTTTAGCATTCGAACCAGTCATATCCAGCCGAAATATTCTATCTGTTTTTTTGTTCAAACTGGCCAGGTCCAGCCTGTTGTTACATCTACCCTACATTGTCATTCTAAAAATAAACAATCATATCGTTGAAATTTCAAAACTATGAGATAATTCACAATTATTTCAAAGCAATGTGAATAAAGAGGCATGACATTTGACAGAATAATTTGAATGCTAATGGGTTAAATTTATCTGAATTAACACCTTCCAACCAACCCTTCTGTCCATCACTCCCTCCATCCACCCTACAGCTGTTGCCTACTTCCTTCCCCTTTCCCATTTCGCCTATCTCTTGTGTCTCCCCTCCCCCACCTCATACGCTCATGCAAGCTCCCCACTCACACTCCTAGTTTCTCTATCCCTAATCACTTCTACTCACCTCATACCTTGAGGGGGACACCTGGTCACCCCATCACCACTATTTATCTCTTTACAGTTTCCAATGATTCAATCTCACTTTCTCCTCTAAATGTGAGTAGCCACATGTTGTTGCTGACACTCCGTCGCTTACGACGTCGAGAGTTCCAGTTGATCCGATCAACTGAACAGCCTGCTCGTGAAATTAACGTGCAAGTGGCTGAGCACTCCACAGACACATGTACCCTTAACATAGTTCTCGGGGAGATTCAGCGTGACACAGTGTGACAAGGCTGACCCTTTGAAATACAGGTACAACAGAAACAGAAAGTAAGAGTGAGAGAAAGTTGTGGTGAAAGAGTACAGCAGGGTTCGCCACCATCCCCTGCCGGAGCCTCGTGGAGCTTTAGGTGTTTTTGCTCAATAAACACTCAACGCCCAGTCTGGGAATCGAAACCGCGATCCTATGACTGCGAGTCCGCTGCCCTAACCACTGGGCCATTGCGCCTTCACGAGTAGCCACATAGCTCCTCAACATCAAGAACCTGTTCTCCCCCACCTACTTCTCATGCCTTAAACTCACAACTCCCGGCCTAAAGCCACCCTCCATCACAGATTTTGTTGCCATGTGAGCTGTCTCAGAACTGCACTAGTGCAGTGCTGCAAAAATAAAGCACACTGCATACACTGTAAAATGATTGGTGTCAGGAAGGGCATCAAGTCGTAGGAACAATGCCAAGGCAGACACTGGAGCACAATGCAGTCCTTGAACCCATTGGATCCTGTCAGACCCTCCAGCCTATGCCAGCACGGAACATGGACATTAACTGATGATGGTGATGATGGTCATATAGGTATTTGTGTGTCTGTGTCTGTCCCCCTCCATTGCTTGGTAACCAGTGTTGTTCCTTGTAACTTGGCAGATTGGCACAAGAGACTGATAGAATAAGTACCAAATTTTAAAAAACAAGTAATGAGTTTGTTTGACTGAAAATTCTCCAAGGCAATGCCCTAGCATGGCCACAGTCCAATGACTGAAACGAGTAAAAGATAAAAGATGAATGGCCAGAAAATTGAATTCTTTAGACGTCCAGGTACTTCTGTTGATAAGCAATAACAATCAGCTAATGCTTTCCTTTTAAAATTTACCCAATCACTTAACCACAGCCAAGCATATTACTGCTGACATAGTTGTTGAAGTCAACAAACATTGAACCGGATACGGGGTCTTTTGTCATCTACAACACCTTATTGGTTGAATTGTGGATAGCTACGAGATTTAGTAGTTATATATAGAGCATGGTAAAATCCCTGTAAACAAAATTAAAGTAAAAAAATCACAAAAGATTTCAGTATTCATTACAGAGCTACAATGTTCACTGAACCAGAAAATAATTATTTATAATCATTGTGTATTTCAACAACAAACATCCTCCTACACCAACAGATCTTTCAAAATAGAAAAAAAATATTTATCGAGATATTGTTGGTTAACCCAAATTAATGTTACCCTCAAAATGCTCATGTTTAATCTGTTACGTTTTACTTGCTTCAGTCATTGGACTGTGGCCATGCTGGGGGGGAGGAGGGGCATTGCCTAGAAGGGTTTTAGTCGAATAAATTGACTTTAGTACCTACGTAGAAGGATGAGGCTAGCTGGACACTGCGTCAGACACACTGATGAAATTGCTAACAAGTTAGTGCTCTGGCACCCAATAGAAGGAAGAACCAGGAGAGGAAGGAAGAAGATGACCTATATCGACAACTTGCTAGAGGATGCCGGTATGGAAGGGGTACAGGTGTTGAGGACCATTATGGAAGATCTAGATGAATGGGGAAAACGCGTGAAAACAGTCTTGGGGGCGTCCTGTGGGACGACCTAGCTAGATATATAGTACTTATGTGTTTCTTTTTTTATGTGTAGC